>NC_041392.1:277834626-277884321 GCF_002162155.2 Triticum dicoccoides | reverse complement strand
GAGGTTTGAGAAAGGAAAAACGCACGAAATCGGTCCAAAAACGGAAGGCAAAAGCAAAAGAACCCATGACATCTACACAAGTATTTAAGAAAAGGCCCACGGCCCGAGTTCATTACACCCTAAAACCCCCAGTGGGTGGGTGGACCTGCTATTTAACAGATTTTACACAAAGTGTCTCAGGCATCTCCAGCGCCGCATCACGACGTCGACGGCTCTCCCCTGGCGGCCTCCGGGTCCAGCGAGGCGCCGGTGTCCTCCTCAGCACCAGCATCGCGGTAGACGCCCGTCTCCTCCGAGCTCCCCTCCAGATCATGGAGGAGCAAGCCGTAGTCGCCGCCGTCCACGGCCCTACCGTCTTTCGCCCGCCCTGAATGGAACTCGTCATGGAAGGCGAACTCGACGATGTAGCTGGCCCGAGAGGCGATCCGTCCGGCTTGCTCCTGCAAGAGCTGCTCCGAACCGGCCCGCTGGCCCATCAACGCATCCAGCTGCAGGTCCGGATGCCAGAACAGCGCGAACCGGAGCGCCATCTCAGCACCAGCACGAGCGGCGGAGACGCGCTAGTCTCCAAGCCAGTCCGGCCCCATCTCCAACCAACGCGCCAAGTGCGAGAAGCTGCTCGGTTGGACGGAGTCCGGCCATAAGGCCGTCGTCATTGCGGTGCCGGCCTGGGACAGCCGCCCCAACTACGTTCCCAGGACCTGCAGGCGAGCCTCAGCGGCGGCGATGATCTCCGGGAAGGTCTAGGCCACCCACGGATCCCGACCTGGCAAACGACAAGAAAAAGCACTTACTGGAGAAGGACTCTTCCAGTTGCTGCGCCTCAAGCAACGTATCACGCCGCTCTCGTTCGATGGTGCGGTCGCGCTCCTTGAGCGCCTTCTCCAGATCGGCCACCTTGGCAAGGGCTGCCTTCAGCTCGGTGTCCTTGTCTTTGGCCGCCTTCTCAGTCGCCTCGCGGCGACGGGCCTCGTCCTGACGGGCCCCCTCAGCTGTGGTGACCTGCCCCTGCAGGCGATCCACCTCGTCTTGGAGCCGGCCCTTGTCGTCGGCCAGCAGGCCGCGCTGCTGGTCTGCCTCCACCAGGGCCTGCTGCGCCTCTGCCACCTTGGCGGCTTCCGCCTTAAGGAGCTCCACCTCGGCCTTGAGGCGGCTCTTGTGACCCGCCAGCTGCTCATGCAACCGATTGGCCTCATCGAGACACCATCGAGCCGCGGCCGCCTCCGCCCTCGCCTGCGCCGCCTCGACGCCAAGACGGCCGGTATCGCAACAAGCCGGTCGTACTGATGACCAGCCCGAAACAGACGAGTCCACCAAGAAAGCACCTCGGCTGCGAAAAAGAACTCAGCACAAGAAAAAATTAAGACTTAAGATTTGGCCCAACTGTTACACAGTTGGCCCGAATCTCGGGGTCTACACCCAGTGGGTGTGCTAGCACGCCCCCACTAGAAAAGAGCACAAGAATAACTGCGGCAACGCGGAGCTCCTCCTCCTTGGCGGCAAGCTGCTCCATAAGCTCCTGGTGCTTGCCGAGGAGACGATTATAGGCGGCGACTCGGAAGGCGTTGAGATGCTGAAGAAAGCAGAAATCAGAACAAGGCCAACACTCTAAAGATTTGACCCAACTACTAGGTAGTTGGCCCGAACCTCAGGGGCTACCACCAATGGGTGCGCTGGCGCGCCCCCACAAAGAAGAAATTGCAAGAAGACTTACCAGAACGGCGCGCTCCAGGTCGCGTGTCCGCTCCACCTCGGCCTGGGCGAAGGCCTCGAGCCGTTCCGTCCGGCCTCACAGGCGGCGACTGACGGCGTACAGCGCCGTCTCCTCCTGGGTCTGAGGCTCGAAGACAATGGCACCCCCGCTCCGTGCCGGCTGCGGCACGGCAGCTCGGCGCCCTCCCTGTCGGGGCACCAAGGCATACTCCCTGCTAGACGCTCGCGACGCGGCCAGCACCTCCTCCGACACCCCTTCCGGCACCGATGACCACCCGGACGCCGGGACGCCCTGCGTCGCCGTCTCCGGCCCAGCTGCCGGGGTGGTCTCCGGCACCGCCGCCCATGGTGCCTCCTCCAAAACCGGCAGCGCCTCCGACACCGCCGCCCGCAGCGTCTCTTCCAAAACGACGCCGCCTCCACCACCATCAGTCCCCGCTCGCTCGACCACATCGGCCCGCGGCGGGGTGTCATCCAGCACCTCCACGACCTTCCGGTCGGGGATCACCACCTCAGCCTGGCCTCCACGGCCGCGCTCCCTCCCCAATGATGACTCAAAGACCGTAGCCGCCACCATCGTGCCCTTCGGCATCTCGTGCCATGCCAGCTCCGTGCCGGCTCGCGCCCCTGCCGCCGCCGCGTCGGTCCAAGCACGGACCGATGCCGCCTCCAGCTCCGCCTCGGCCCGGTTCCTGTCCCGCCAGGCCAAGGCTTCGGTGTCGATCGGATCCAGGCCGAGGTCCGAGTCGGCCCGTCCCTGCACCTTGGCCTGGTCGGCGAGGTCGGACCGGCTCCTGCGGAACGCGGCCCCTTCGGCGGCCGCGGCTTCCGCCGCCGCCCTTGCCAGCGCGATTGGCGACCTGAAGAAGAAGACAGAATGAGCAGAAAAGAAATAAGACTAGCTCAAGAAAGAAAATCTGAGCGCAAACGAGAGATGAAGCTTACCCCGCCAAGATCGGGACCGGGGTTGGCCTCCCGTCCCTGCCGCCGCGCTTCCTCTTGGCCGGCCTCCCGGCCCCGGCCGGGTCCGCCGTGCGCTTCGGGGCCTGGGGTCGCGGCGCGATACTGTCTTTCCCATGTGGGCGGCTCGGCGTCACCCCATGCGAGGACCCGGCTCCGCCCGCGTCGCCGCCTCCCCCGCCCAACGCCACTACACCGACAACTGGCGTCTGCACCGACCATTCCGTTCTGCGGTCAGCAATTCAAGACACATGAAGAAAAACACGAGACTTACCCGCGCGATGCCCAGCGCCGGCGTCGGACTCGGCCTCCTCCTCCCTGCCATGAGTCGCAGGCTCCTCTGGCGCCACCAGTGCCACCTGCGACGAGGCCCGGGCATAAGGATACCGAATGGCGTTCAGAAGTACCCCACGCGTCGTGTCAGGACAAATGAGAACGTGCGCGGCAGCAAAGTAAGAAGATTGGACACTCACCTACGCCGCCGGGTTCGACTGGCTGTGCGGCGCCTTGCCGAACCGCCAGTCCTCCCCAAGGTTAGCCTTGGAGATGTCATTCACAGCCGCGTCGACCCCATGCGATTGGGGTCTTGAAGGCCGACCATTTCGCCGATGAGGCAGGAGCGCCCCTGAAGCGGAAGGACCCGGCGCATGACGAACGCGGCGAGGAGGTCGGTTCCGGTGAGCCCCTCCTGCGTCCTCATCACCGTCACCCGCTCGCAAAGATTGATGATCTCTTGCGACGGGCGCCTGGGCCAGTAGCCCCAGTTCGTCTTTGCCCGCGGTGGTGCGATGGCGAAGGCCGGAAGGTTGATGCGATCCGCAGCAAGGTTGTGGACGTAGAAGAAGGAGTTTTGCCACTTCTTGGCGGAATCCTCCAGCGGGATTTTGGGGAAATCTGCCCCCGACCGCTTCGAGATGACGGCGGCGCCACAATCGGCGAACCCCCCGGCCGACGGGCCCTGCTGCTTCAAGGAGAAGAAGCGCGCCCAGAGGTCGATCGTAGGCTCGACCCCTAGGTACCCCTCACAGAGGGTGACGAAGCCGGAGAGCTGGACGATGGCGCTGGTGCCAAGATGATGCGGCTGGAGCCCGAAGAACTCCAGGAACGCGCGGAAGAAGGTGCTCGCCTGCAGCCCGAACCTGTGCTCGAAGTGCACGAGGAAGACCACGCGCTCCTGCCCCTCGGGCCGAGGCCTCTACTCGCCGCGCGGCAGGCGGACGCTGACGTCCGTCTCCCGCAGCAGGCGCCGCATCGCCCGGAGTTGGGTGATGTCCTCCGAGGTGACTTTCGAACCCATCCAGGAGCCCGATGGCAGCGACATGATCAAAGGAAGAAGAAGGAAGATGGACGGCGAAGGAGTTCTGCTCGGAGCAGCAGGCGCCGCAGTGCGTCAGTTGCAAAATGCGGAGCGAGAGCAAAGGGACAGGAGGGCACGCGCGAGAATAATGTCCGCCGCCCCCTACCCCCTGATTTATAACCCTCGGTTTGAATGTGGGGAAGTGGGATCGTCTGCACGCGCCCGTTCCACTACCCCGCAATAAGTGCGCACCCACACGTGCAGTAACTGCCCTGGGGAAGAGCAACCGGCCCCCAGACGCCGCAATAAATCCGCGCGCTTGGGCCAAGGGCGCGCGGCGGTGGGCCCCAGCCCGTCGCCCGGTCCCGTCACGCGCGTGGCCTGTCAGGCCCCTCCGACTTCCGGGCACCATGTGGCGCCCGCGCAAAGCCCGAGGGATTGCCCCAAGATTTGGCGGACTTCTCGGTCCCTACCACGGCCGGGATGCCGCAATCCAATTTCCGAGAAAACCGGCGCACAGTGGGTGTTGCCGGACCCGGTGCTTGCAGAATCCGCCTTGCTTAAGGGGGAAACTGTGAAGGCCCACTCATCCAAAGATTGCGGACCTTCACAGCTTCGGGGACTACTGTCGGGGGGATGGACCCCGGGAAGGCAACTGAACCCGGATCCTCTTCAAAAAACAACGGGGTTGGCACCGCCCCTTAATACCGGCACGCGCTTGGCCGGGTCGCTCGACCCGGCCAAGCCCCGCAAGCCGGCCAGACTAGCCAACCCGGCAAGACACGTCGACTCGGCCCCAACAACTAGCGCAAGACAGACGAACACGGCACGACCAAAGCCTCCTCAACAAGCCAGCACCACCCATGGCGTGCTACCCAATCCAGCCGCGGGTCAACTCCCATCCCATCCAGGCCGTATGATGGGGACGAGACTTCAATCAACGATGACCTTGGCAACAGTGCCCCGCCCACGCCTCTGGTCAGCAGGAACATGGCAATAGTGCCCCTCACCTACCCGCTGACCAGGGCTGGCGTGGCTACAGTGCCCCCGCCTTCACTGCTAACGACAGTAAGGGGCAACCTGACGGAGAGCACTGTACGCGACTCGACTCGGCCATGCCCCGACGATCGACAAGACGGTGCACAGTCCCCCTAGGAATGCAGGGCCCGTACCTAGGGGAACCCGGCGAACCACGAGCCCTCAGCAGGACCTAGCCCGGGTCCCCAGACACCGACAATACGGACCCACCGACTTGTAACATTACCATTGTACCCCCGGGGGGTTGGACTATAAAACCCCCCGGGAGCCCATGATCATACGAGAGAGCGAACGAGAGGGCAATCATAAAACACATATGAGAGAATAGCAAGTAAGCATAGGACTAGCCACAAAATAGCAACACCAGAGAGAAGGACCAGCCCAAGCCTTGGCCAGCTTCCTTCCTCCTCCATACAGCTCCAGGAGCAACATTCTACTATCGATCATCCAACTACACTCGGCAGGACTAGGGGTATTATCTCTCCAGAGAGCCTCGAACCTGGGTATGTCCGGTGTCCCGTGCCCGCTCATGCCAACCTCGCGTCTAGATCCCACCAGCACCCTCGAGCCTCCTCCTCTCTTTAGCCATCCTTGGCATCTGCCGTGCGCCCACCACGACAACCTTGTTGTTTGTCCCCATGTGCGACCCGTCAAGCAGAAGGTCAGGAAGCAAGCTTTGGAACGACAAGAGTTCATCACTGAGGAGATAAGGAAATTGGAAGCGGCAGGTTTGGTGAGAGGAGTGCTCCATCCTACATGGTTGGCCAATCCGGTGGTGGTGCGCAAGGCAAATGGGAAGTGGAAGCTGTGTATTGACTACACAAATGTCAATAAGGCTTGTCCTAAGGACCCCTTCCCATTGCCGCGCATCGACCAGATTGTTGAATCCACGGCCGGGTGTGATCTGTTGTCATTCCTCGACGCCTACTCGGGCTACCACCAGATCTTCATGACAAGAGAAGATGAAGAGAAGACAGTGTTTATCACCCCGTGTGGTACATATTGCTTTTTACGGATGCCTTTCGGGTTGAAGAGTGTTGGCTCGACATTCGCAAGGGCGGTCCAGATTGGTTTTGAGCCCTAGCTACATAGAAATATGGAAGCTTATATGGATGACATAGTGGTCAAAACCAAGGCCAAGGTGGACTCCCTCGGCAAGATCCTTGCCGAGGCAGCCCCCCGCAGCCCCGGCAAGAGCCTTGCCGGGGCAACTTACCCAACACCTGCAGAGCAAGCCACCCTTGAGCCCACAGGCTCTGGCCCAAACAGCTGCATTGGAACCAAGGCTCGGGAGGTGCCTCTGTGGTGGCATGCAAATCTTCGTCAAGATCATAAGCACAAGATCAGATGAGGATTAGAAGACGGCGACCCTAGGTAGGATCCTAGCCAAGGAAATCTACAAGACCCCCGGCAAGACCCTTGCCGGGGATGACAGCAACGCCATGACAAGACCCTTGTCGGGCCCCCGGCAAGACCCTTGACCAGGGCATCAGCAGGGCCACTGCCAGGGCCACTAGCCAAGACTCTGTCGCCGTTCGCATGCAGCTGCCAGCCCAACCAGCTGGGCAGGCACCTGCATGGCAACATGCAGCTTCCAGGCCAAATCAGCAATCACCTGCGCGGCGGCATGCAGATCTTCATGAAGGCCCTACCACCGCGCCACCTCAGCTGCCTGCCGGCCTACATGGCGTTGCATGCATCGCTGGTCTGGGCGCGTGTCGAAGCGAGGCGAAGCGGCGATGGACGGGACGGGTCTCGTTCCCGTCCCCAATCAAGCTAATGGACACCTAAGTAGCACATTTAATGCACTTTGTCCCGTAATGCCGTGCGATAAGCTCGCGCACTGTAGGCCTTTCCACCTCCTGTGTGCCACTGTGGCAACCCCTTTTTTTCTATAAAAGGAGGCCCGAGGCGACCAGGAGAGGGATTCGACTTTTTGGGAATGCACAGCCACCGTAGCTAGTTCAAAAAATCTCAAGAACATTCAATACATCCACCAAAGCAGGACTAGGGTTTTACGCATCCTCGCGGCCCGAACCTGGGTAAATGACCCGTGTGCTTGCTCCTAACCCTGCTCTTCTCACGACCCCGCACCCACCGACCGTAGAAGGGATCCCAGTAATCCCATAGGTGTCGTTCCCACCGACAGTGTTCCACAATATTCTTCTGATGCGCGGATTCTGATATTCACTGTGATTACGTATAATATCTAAGAAGCATGAAAACATAAATAGTAGTGAGATTATCTTTGTAATGCAGAGGATATTCTAATATAGGGGCGCCCCTAGAAACCCTTTTGTGCTATCACTGGATTCTAATGAGAGAGCCCATGTTTATAATATACTGTATAGAGAGTTTATTGCCAAACCATGATAACAAGAGCACACAACAACTAGGAAGATCATAGTTTAGATAAAAGGGGTACACCATAACCAGGATATATAAATCGGGAAAGTGGAACTGGCTGGAAATTACGGTGTTGTATTGCCACTACTAATTGAAAGCCTATCGATCACGTACAGGCCAGCTCTATCAGCTATTGACTGCAGATGTCCCTGCTCCCCTTCCTGACAAGGAACATACTGTACGTACTAAATCAGAATAACAAAAGAGTAACATGTTAAAGAAAAAAAGAGGAAGCATATTCTTGAGGTTCCGCTTCATTGCATACAGTGTTGGTTACCCACTCATGATGAATCACAATGCCCAAAGAAATGCAATTCCATGTTGTCTCTCTATATGTGCCCACATGCATTTGGAAAATCAAGTGGGAGCATTACCTGACCAATTAAATGTGTGTTTGTTAACTAATATCAGTATCATATCACAATTCATATTTGAAGAAGTAAGCTTTGGACTTATGATTGGTGTGTTGTTTAGCTTCAAGAGTGGACTGCTGCTAGTGCGTCACAAAGCAGCTACGCAGATCATAGTGTAGATATAACGGGAAAACTGTAAGCATCACAAGTAAAATCAGCAAAGTGGAACTTGCTGGAATATATGTGCTAATATTGCCGGTATGGCTAGAAAGGCTTTGGATACCAGCTCTCTTCAATTGAAGGTGCGATACTGTTAATATCCGTGTAACTCTCAAAGGCGACACAGCTCCCCACATTTCCTTGCTAATCTTATAGGATTCAAGTGGGCAGGCCACTACAATTCCTATTCCTATGTTTACAAAATTCTACGAATCAAAGAGGCCCGAAGAGTTCAAAGTGTCCATCACAACCGACCGTATAGACCTCTACACTGCAAATGTCCCTGCTCATCTTCACTACAAGGAACATACTGTACTACTATCATACTCCCTCCGTTCCAAAATATAAGTCTTTGTAGAGATTTCCACTATGGATCACATACAGATGTATACAGATACATTTTAGAGTGTAGATTCACTCATTTTGCTCCATATGCAGTCCATGGTGGAATCTATACAAAGACTTGTATTTAGGAACGGAGAGAGTACTTATTAAAGAAGAACGGGAGAGGAACATGCTAAAGAAGATCAAGCAGATTTTGGATAATAAAATGTTCGTTGTGCAATGCCCACACATGAAGAACCAGAGCGCATTAAGAATGCAACTCCCTGCTGTCTCTCTATATGTGGTGCACATGCTTTTCGAAAGTAAAGTAGGAACATTAGCTGACCAATTAAACATTATCTTTTTTAGTAATATCAGCATCATATCAGATTCATATTTGAGCAATAAGTTTGGAATTATGAGTGGCACATTGTTTAGCTTGATGGATTTAGGAGCAGTGCTAAGCAGGTACGATGATGGTACTGAATATAAAGGCATGTATGCATGCAAGTCGCGTGACTTTTTTCATTTGGGTCAGTCGACCATTTCAGACGGTTGGATGAAGATCCTACGTCTCCTAACCTTTCTTCTTCCTCATCTCTGATTCTTCCCATACAAAACACCGAACGGGCCGCCGGCCGAACTACCGGCCCCCACCGCCTGTGTTCCTCCGCCACCACCACCCCCACCCGTGTCGAGTTTTCTTCGTTCGTCGAGGCCCCACCACTGCCCCCACAACCACCGTTCCCACCCGAGCCCCTTCCTTCGCATCGGCGGACTCTGGCGAGCTCTCAAAAATTGACTGACCCAATTTTGAAATTTAGTCTACTGTCATTTAACTAGTGTGGAATATAAAAGGGGAAAACCATAAGCATTGCGAGTATAGTGTTGAGCATGCCATGGCGGATCTGAAGGTGCAAACTGGACAAAGGCAACTTCGCAACCAATGTTTGCTTTCAACTAACAAGTAAGTGATGGACAAGAAATCAGAGTAAAGCAGTGGCGATCTATTCTCTTGCTGCGATAAATAAGTTGAGCAGATACGAAAGAGTACCGCCTCTGGTGCGGTGCCGTGTATGCATCTGCTGAGAATTTGATGGTGTTGCGGTAGCGATGGCTGTCGGCGGCATGGAAGCAGATCTAGGAGGGTAGATGGTGGCAGCGGGGTGCGGTGGATGAGACGGTCGTGGGAGCGGCACCGGCAAGGTGGACGACGGCGGGGATGAAGCGAGAGGACGGGATGCAAGGATCCCGGTCCGAAGTCGTGGATGAGAGAGGTCGATCTCTTGTAATGGCCGACGGCGTCGGGGTATCAACTCCGACATGGTGGAGGAGGACGACAGTGGATGGGGTGGCGGACGGAGGAGGCTAGGGTGGAGAGGGTGTTTTGGCGCCCACGGAGTACGAATGGGGAAATGGAGGGAGAGAGGAAGGGGGAACCATGTCTTCAGGGCGCGCTTGTCTCAAATGCGAGGAAATTTACAAACTTAGCCCTTGTTTAAAATTTTCTACATCACAGCAATATTAGTCGGTTGGGGATAGGACGGTAATCTCGCATACACCAAATATTTGCTGATGAGAGTTTGTTTTTGGCGCCCACCGTGTATGAATCGGTGAGGGAGTCGATTTCGGCCGAGGATACATAGTGTTTTGGCGCCCACCATGTATGAATCCGGGTGAGAGGCGGTTATGTCATGTTTGAGTGAAATTACAAACCTACCCCTATCGAAACCTATAGAAATCGAGCCGATAGGCTTTGCGTGGCAGGGATAGGAAGTAATTTCCGTCTCGCAGATTTTGGTTTCAGGCGGTTACTCCGACTTTCCCCGCTTCGTTCAAATTTTTGCAGAGCAAGAGTGCACGTTTACCGTGCAAACTCAATTCGAATCCAGTTTGTATTCTATTTTTGTTCGGGCAGGATCCATTTTCGATTGGAATAAAATTCTATATACATCATTATATATATATATATATATATATATATATATATATATATATATATATATATATATATATATATATATATATATATATATATATATATATATATATACTTCCAAAAGCACAACAAAGAATTTTGCTCCTTTATATGTATAATATGATTTACAAATACAATGATCTCAAAATCATAAGGTTGAATTCAAAAAATTTAAAACAAATTATGTTCTACTAAAATGTATGGATCAGTAATATCTACATATTAAATAACATAGATGCGCGTGAATTCATATGAGTATGCATGTTTGATAGATCAATTTTGGTTCGAGTATGAATTACATGTATCATCATCTCGAATTAAAATATTTGAATTCCTTTTATGTTGACTCCTTTCACGCCCATCTCTCTCACATTCATGGTCCTTCATGTAGCTATCACTCTCTTTTCTCCAACTCACCCGCACGCTCACTTCATGTTTCTCCTATCTTCGCAAATATGGTCTCTCGACGTATCCCTTGAGAAGTGTCACACTCTCCCTATCGTTATACATTACACGGTTTTCAGTATCTCTCACATCTCTACCGTTCTCTGGTATCACTAGGTACCTAAGCTTTCTTTTTCACTACCACACACACAGTCTCACTCGTATTTCACTTTGTCTTTCTCTCTATGGGGTTCTCTCACACACCCTATATGTCTCTAGATATGACTCATACCACTAAAATTACTCTCTCCTGCAGACACAACATTTGTTGTGGTCTCCTTTCCGTCTCCATCCCAGTTATAAAACTGACATTATTCATTTGTTTACCGATCAGACAACCCCCCCCCTCTCTCTCTCTCTCACACACAACTCCTGCTTCCACTCCCCTTCCCGACTACCGTCTCTCAGCCACACACACAAAAGTCTCACTTTTGCACCCCCGACTCGTATTTCTCTCACAAACATTTATCGACTAGCCTCTAGATAGGTTTATACACCCGCACACTCATGCTTCCACTATCACATACATGTCTCTCTCGCGCTCCTTGACTCTTTGTAGATTTTTCTTCCCTTCTTGAGACACGCCCTCTCGATCGTGCACACACACACTATCGCCTCATTTTAAGCTGATACCTCTCGCACACACACTCTTTGTGTCTTTGTCACACATGCACTCCGTCCTCCTCCTCCCTCCCTCTCTCTCACACACACATAGGCTTTTGCAACAATTAGCAAGATTCCCATGTGTTGCACGGAACATCAAGATGCATTTGTATGAGTAGTTTATCTTGTGGGAGAAAAGGGTGAACGAGGGAAGGCCTTATTTGCAAATGTGGAGAAGGTTGTGGGTATCTTTTTTGCAAAATTGCCATAGTTTCCTTCCAATCCGCCAGATATAAATCGTACGGCCTATATTGCAGGATGGCAGGCACACTGTCGGTGTCAAAACCGGCGGATCTCGGGTAGGGGGTCCCGAACTGTGCGTCTAGGCCGGATGGTAACAGGAGGCAGGGAACACGATGTTTTACCCAGGTTCGGGCCCTCTTGATGGAGGTAAAACCCTACGTCCTGCTTGATTAATATTGATGATATGGTTAGTACAAGAGTAGATCTACCACGAGATCAAGGAGGCTAAACCCTAGAAGCTAGCATACGGTATGATTGTTGTATATGGAGTTGATTGCCTACGGACTACAACCCTCCGATTTATATAGACACTGGATAGGGTTAGGGTTACATAGAGTCGGTTACAATGGTAGGAGATCTTGAATATCCGCATCGCCAAGCTTGCCTTCCACACCAAGGAAAGTCCCATCCGGACACGGGACGAAGTCTTCAATCTTGTATCTTCATAGTCCAGGAGTCCGGCTGAAGATATAGTCCGGCTACCCGAACACCCCCTAATCTAGGACTCCCTCAGTAGCCCCTGAACCAGGCTTCAATGACGATGAGTCCGGTGTGCAAATTGTCTTTGGCATTGCAAGGCAGGTTCCTCCTCCAAGTCCTTCATAGAAGATTGTAAACACCAAGTGTAGTGTCCGGCTCTGCAAAATAAGCTTCCACATATTGCCATAGAGAGAATAATATTAACACAAATCAAATCTGCTGACGTATTCCACAATGCGTCATCACACTACAGCCAAGTCCTTCACTCGAATCGTTTTCACTTTTCCACCTCAGCGTGTTTTGCGAGGCGGTTTCCTTGGCACGTCTTGTCAAAGCAGAGATCGTGTACCCCCCTTTTACGGGATTCTCATCAATACGGACGTGGGTAACCCAACCGCGCCACTTATCACGGCGCTTGGGAGGTAAGCGAGTTTTACTAGGCAGGTGGGGACGCACAACCGCATCCGCCCATATAAGGGGACAAGGATCCACCTTTTTACCTACGCCTTCTTCCTCCTTTGCCTATCCATCTCCTGCGCACCCGAGCTCCAGCGCCCAAGCCCGCACTTCCCACCTCAACCTTCTCCAGCAATGTCCGGAGCGGGAGGCAAGTGGATGGTCTCCTCCGCCACGGAGGGCAAAGTCAAGAAGCTAAGGAAGGCCGGATACCTGTCCAAGGACATCGCGCACCGGCTTCCCGAAGAGGGGAAGCTTCTCCCCACCCCAAGGCCCCATGAGAGGGTAGTATTTCTCCCCCACTTCCTCCGCGGACTGGGTTTTCCACTCCACCCATTTGTCTGGGGGCTCATGTTCTACTACAGCCTGGATTTCCACGATCTGGCTCCGAACTTCATCCTCAACATCTCGGCGTTTATCGTCGTGTGCGAGGCTTTTCTCCGCGTCCGCCGTCATTTCGGCCTCTGGCTCAAGACCTTCAACGTCAAGCCCAAGGTGGTGCGTGGCAGCCAGGCGGAGTGCGGAGGCGCCATGGCGGGCAAGATGGCCAACGTCCTATGGTTCGAGGGCTCTTTCGTGGAGACCCTAAAGGGATGGCAATCCGGGTGGTTTTATATCACCGAGCCGCGTGATCCGAAATGGACCGGAGCCCCCGAGTTCCGATCCTCACCCCCCACGCGGCTTATGTCCTAGAAAGAGACGGGCCTGTCATGGGGTGACGAAAAAGAGGTGACCGGATTGCAAACATGCATCCAGTCCCTGGTGAATAAGCCAGTCCGGCTTGTTAATGTAATCCAGGTTATGCTCGTCTGCCGGATCCTCCCGTGCCAACAACGGGATTTTAATCTGTGGGAGTTCGACCCGGTGCAGCATCAAACCCTCAGCAGGCTCTTCGACACGACGTACGAAGACGCCTGGAAGATGCTATTCAAGGGCGCCGAGGCTCCCGCATCCACTTTCGAGGACCGCGGATACAGCTCGCAGCGTCACGCTAGCGAGGTATGCCATCTACACCTTTTACAGGATGTTAAGCTTTTTTTTCATAGTTTGACTCTATGCAGGATCTAAACTCCCTTACCTTTGACAGGCTTGGCGGGCGACATCCGGACCGATTAACTGTCCGGCTCCGCTGCCCGAAGACCCAGCCCCAGCTCTACTAGCGAAGCTGCTGGCTCCGGCGCCTTATGTGGTGCCGGAGAAGAAGGCCAAGAAGAAGAATACCACGGGGACTCGAAAGAGTGCCTGCAACGTGGTGGTGTCGGACTCGTCATCTGACGAGTCCGAGACGCCCTCCTCCCGCGAAAACGAGGAGGAGGAAGAAGAAAACTCCCCCCCCCTAGCGGAGGGAGGAGAGAAGAGGAAGGCCGCCCCAACGGGGGAGGCCGAGGGGTCTAGGAAAAGGAAGACCCCTCCGCCGGACTACGCCCCCAACGCCGAAGAGGGCAAAGAGGAGTGGCCAAACAGGGCCAAGCGTCCAGCAAAATCGTAAGTTCGGATATCAGAATAACTCATGATGTTCCTTTGTTGCACAGCTTTCCCTAATGTCGAATGTAATTATGCAGTCCGCCCCGGGCCGAATTCGACGAATCGTCGGGCGGCTCCCTGGACTCATCGGACGTGAACTCAGTTCCGCCTGCTGTCTCTCCCCGCACTGCAGACGACGCCGAAGTGGCGTCGCGACAAGCTCTGGGGCAGGAGGAGGTGGTCCCGAAGGAGCCGCAAGGCAACCTCCCGGACTCCAGGGGTGAAGGGGATAAGGTTCCCCAGGGCTCTCAGTACGGCTTTGTGCCGGACACCGCGCCGGAATCTTCCACTGTTTCAGACCGCGGTAGGCGAACTCCTTCCAAGAGGAGCAAGCCTTCTGAGCCAGCGGCCTCCGTCCAACCGGAGGTGCCGGACAATCTGCTGGAGGTGCTTGACGATGCCTCCATCGACGAGGGGCACCGTACTATTATGAGTACGGTGATCCAGAAGGTTCAGTCCGCCAAGAGCGGACTGACTGAAGCTTGTGCTAGCCTTCTAACAGGCTTCGAGGTAAGTAAAAATATGTAAAAATATTACCGCATAGACAGTAGCCCCTGATGCTCTATTTGGCATTCGGAAAGAAAAGCCGAATAGAGGATCTATTAAATATCGCAGGAGTCTAACAAAAAAGAGTCAATATGCGTATGCAGGCTTCACTGCTATCCACCGCCGCACTGACTGCGGAGGTGGGTGTCCTGAAGCAGGACCTCGAGCAGACCGAGCAAGAGCTCGGCCTTGCCAAGCGGCGGCTCGAGGAGGAAGAAGGTAAGAAATACCTTACAGAAAAAGTGCCTACAAAAAGGCTTGATTGTAAAAAAGAGTAACAAGATTGTACTGCTTATTGTAGGGGCCACGACTGAGGTGGCGACCCTTAAGCAGGCACTGTCTGAGGCTGAAAAGAAAACGGCCGCGGAGTGCACCAAGCGAGACAGACTTGGGGCTCGGGTCAGCGAGGTGCAGCAAGAGCTTCAGGCTCTCATAAAAAAACATGAGAGTTTGGAGCTGGAGTCGAAGGCGCAAGCATCCGAGCTTGCAACGGCCCTAGAGGCTACCAAGTCTGCCAAGGCCGAAGCCCAAAAGGCCCTCCAAGAGTTGGAGGAGATGAGGAAGATAGTAGCGGGTAAGGCATTCTTTATGCAAAGCAGAAATATAAAAGTGAACTACCTGTTACTTACCCGAATCCGGAGCTCTCCAGGGGCATTTGCAGATCTTCCCCGCAGCGTATCCGACGCCGCTGCATTCTACCGAGCTGAAGAGGGTAGCTCGACGGAGAAGGTGTTCTGGTCTCAGTATTCTGAGGCCGGACACCCTGTGCCCTTGAGCGACCAGTTGAAACAGCTGGTCGAGCTCCACAAGGCGGCCGAGCAGGCCATGAAGGGCTTCATAGTTCGGCTGTGGTCCGGAGAGGCCCTACCTGGGAGCTATTTCGGGCTGGTGCGGCGGCTGGTGGAGGCCTGTCCGAGGCTTGAGGTCATCAAGCGCTCCGTCTGCATCGAAGGTGCCCGTCGGGCCCTTGCCCGTGCAAAGGTGCACTGGGGTAAGCTGGACGGTGAGAAGCTTGTGAGGACGGGCCACCACCGGGGAAGGAGCATCGCAAGCCCGAGAACTACTACAAGGATGTTCTTGCAGGTGCCCGCCTTGTGGCGGATGAATGTACCAAGGATGTGATATTTGAATGAACTCGCTCGTGTTTATCCTGTGCGCTGAAAACTTGTTCATATGCGCTAAGCAATTCTTATTGAATTTAAAATATTACTTTCTGTGCGGCCGTTTATCAAAAATTGAGAGATAGCCAGTCGTCGGCTTCTGCCCCCGTGCCACTAGTGCTGGGGTGTTCGGGATAAACCTGAGCGCTCTTTTTCCCATAGTTGGGTCCTTCGAGGGAGGCGCTCAGCACGACGAACCAGGCAATCGGACTATAATGCTTGAACACTCTCACTTAGCCATAGAACTCTATAATTTTAAATTTCGGCGAAGCCCCTAGTTCGGAAGACCGAGTTCGGGGCGCTATCCACGCCTTGGTCGGACAAAGCCAGCTCCTCGCTCGAAGCGGCATAAGCCTTTAGGGACTCAAAAAACCTCTCGAACAGCGACCGGTCTCTCGCCACATCATGACAGTCAGTTTTAGCTTTCTCCACTGAGGTGCTTAACCCAGCTGAACTGGGGCACAATCGCAGTGGTTCTCCTAGTGCTACCTTAGCCAATAGAGCGGAACGTAAGGCACCAAAACATAGGAGCCGGGCAAACCCAACTATTGACCCAAATCATGATTCGGAGCCGATGCATATAGTGCTATAAGTTCGGGGTGCCGCACTTGTGAAAGTGTACAGACTTCTCACACCATTATGAGGGGTACTGAAGCCCCTGGCGTGTTTGTCGTACCATGGTGTACGGGTGCAATCATGTCATTTAATAAACATAGATGTGAAAAGAAGATAATGCAAAAAATAGACAAGAAGCTAAGCATTGTTTATAGAGAGGCTATTTATCAAAGCCGAACGATACAAATAGTGCGGTAAGCAAAAGATATTGGACTATTCAGTATGTCCTGACCAGGGGCAGGCCGCGGAATTGTATTTAAAACAAGTATACTGCTCGTAACACAGACCACCTGGGAGTTCCTTAATGCGGCATGGCTTGTCTGCCTCCCTGGATCTTGCATCGTTTGTGCGGCAGTCGAATTGCCGAACAGGTCATCCGAAGTATGGAGTCCTGAAAGTAAGAAAAAATTAAAAAAATAATCCTGCAGCCCCTAGTACGTTTTAAGCCGTATTTTGGGTGTGCCGTTATTGTGCCCTTTCCCCTGTGCCCATGGTATTTCAAGGGCGTAGTTATGTACACGAGGTACTTGTTTCGCTATGTCGCGAAAGCTGGGGTTGGGGACGCATTGCTACGCTTGCTCAGAGTGTGCCAGGCGGTCCTGCTGTGGGTTACTCCGGGCGCGCTTGGCAGTGTCTGGCTTTTTAATGGCCGGACTGGAGAATTGCCTGAGAAGGCTACTTTGTACCTCCGCTGCGAGAGCCGCCGTATGCTCCTCCATACGGAGGGAGCGTTCGGTGTTTCCGTTGACCGTAATTACTCCTCGAGGGCCTGGCATCTTGAGCTTGAGATATGCATAGTGCGGCACCGCATTGAACTTTGCGAATGCGGTTCGTCCGAGCAGGGCGTGATAGCCACTGCGAAACGGGACTATATCGAAGATTAACTCTTCGCTTCGGAAATTGTCCGGGGATCCGAAGACCACGTCAAGTGTTACTGAGCCTGTACAGTTGGCTTCTACACCTGGTATAACGCCTTTAAAGGTCGTTCTTGTGGGCTTAATCCTTGAGGGATCTATGCCCATTTTCCGCACTGTATCCTGATAAAGCAGGTTCAGGCTACTGCCGCCGTCCATGAGGACTCTTGTGAGATGAAATCCGTCGATGATTGGGTCGAGAACAAATGCGGCAAAGCCACCATGACGGATGCTAGTGGGATGGTCCCTTCGATCAAAAGTGATCGGGCAGGAGGACCATGGGTTGAACTTTCGGGCGACTAGCTCCATCGCGTATACGTCCCGTAGCGCAAGCTTCCGCTCCCGCTTGGGAATGTGGGTTGCGTATATCATGTTCACCGTCCGCACTTGTGGGGGAAAGCCCTTCTGTCCATTGTTGTTCGGCGGCTTGGGCTCCTCGTCGTCGCTGTGCCGCCCCTTGTCTCTGTTTTCGGCCCTTAACTTGCCTGCCTGCTTGAACACCCAACAATCCCTGTTAGTGTGATTGGCTGGCCTTTCGGGGGTGCCATGTATCTGGCACAAGCGATCGAGTATTCGGTCCAAACTGGACGGGCCCTGAGTATTCTTTTTGAATGGCTTTTTCCGCTGACCGGATTTATAGCATTTGAATCCGACATTGACTGCCGTGTCTTCATTGTTGTCGCTGTTAACGCAGCATTTTTGCTTATTTCGATGTGTCCTGCCACTTTTGTCCTTGGTATCCGAATTACCAGGGTTCTTTGATAAGTTGTTACTGCGAGCTAGCCAGTTGTCTTCTCCCGCGCAAAAGCAAGTCATGAGTGTCGTGAGGGCTTCCATGGATTTCGGCTTTTCCTGTCCCAGGTGCCGGGCAAGCCACTCGTCGCGGATGTTATGCTTGAAGGCTGCTAGGGCCTCTGCGTCCGGACAGTCGACTATCTGGTTTTTCTTTGTTAGGAACCGTGTCCAGAATTGTCTGGCCGATTCCTCTGGCTGCTGAATTATGTGGCTTAAGTCGTCGGCATCCGGCGGTCGCACGTAAGTGCCCTGGAAGTTGTCGAGGAATGCGGCTTCTAGGTCCTCCCAAGAACCGATTGAGTCTGCTGGCAAGTTGTTAAGCCAATGCCGGGCCGGTCCTTTAAGTTTGAGCGGGAGGTATTTGATGGCGTGTAGATCATCGCCGCGTGCCATGTGGTTGTGAAGGAGATAATCCTCGATCCATACCGTCGGATCTGTTGTGCCATCGTATGATTCAATGTTTACGGGTTTGAAACCCTCTGGGATTTTATGATCCATTACTTCATTCGTGAAGCATAGCGGGTGTGCGGCGCCTCTGTACTGGGCTATATCACGACGCAGCTCGGAAGAGCTATGTCTGTTGTGTTCGGCCCGGCCGGATTTTTTGTATCCGGCATGAAGATCATTGTCACATGCCGTAGGGCGCCTGCGCGATCCGTAGATCGATCTTGTTTGTCTTGCTTTATCCTCCAGTATGTCTCGCAGGTCGGGAGCATTTTCCCGTGCCTTAGTTGAGCGGCGTCGGGGCATGGCTTGGGTGGAGGGCCGAGAGGCCTCTCTGTCGCGGCCGCGAGGTGGCCGATCTGCCATGTCATGCGCTGGTGATGTAGGTGCTTCCTCCTCTGATTGGGGTAGCGGCCTGCGCTTCGGGTAACTCTTGGAGGGGCATTCGAGTTCATACTCTTCGGCCGCAAGGACTTCAGTCCATCTGTCAGCTAGCAAATCTTGGGCAGCTCTAAGCTGTTGCTGCTTTTTCTTGAGGCTGCTTGCCGTGGCTAAAAGCCTGCGTTTAAAATGCTCTTGTTCTGCGGGGTCTGATGGTATGATGAATTCGTCGTCATCGAGGCTTGCCTCGTCTTTGGAGGGAGGCGTATAGTTATCATCCTTGACCTCTCGGTCTGCCGCTCTCTCATGAGGGCTGGCTTCTCCATCTTCCTGTGCCGAATCTTGCTGAGGTGGGTGTTCTTCGGCGCTATCCGGGGTAGTATTATCTCCCGTGCCGGAATCACCGTTTTTGCTTTGGCGGGAGCGGTGCCGCTGACGCCGGCGCTTTGGCTGTTTCTTGGGTGCGTCATCCCCCACTGTTCCATCGCCATCTCCATCTTTTGGAGTATCCACCATATATATGTCATATGACGAGGTAGCCTTCCAGCGCCCTACAGGTGCTGGTTCCTGTTCGTCTCCTACATCGTCGTCCATGCCGTCGATGTCTTCGGAGCTGAAGTCAAGCATGTCGGTTATATCATCGACAGTGGCTACAAAGTGGGTGGTGGGTGGGCTTTGAATTTCCACATCGTCCGTATCCCACCCTCGCTGACCGTAGTCCGGCCAGGGCTCTCCTGATAAAGAGAGAGACTTAAGAGAATTCAGGATGTCGCCAAAAGGCGAATGCTGAAAGATGTCTGCGGTGGTGAACTCCATTATCGGCACCCAATCGGATTCGATTGGCAGGGGCGCGGGGGGTTCGAAGTCCGGGGAGGAGTCCGGATCCTCGGAGTCACGGGTCATGCAGAGTGCGGGGCTAGAGTTCGGCTCGATCGCTTTCGGGATCGCAGCCCCCGAGGTGACGTCCAACCGCTCATCCTCGATTGGCGCAATAGGCTCCGAGTTAGGGGTCGGAACCGATGCATGTGCGGCCTCCAGGACACTATCCAGGGGCAGAGCTAGATCATGCCCCTCGAGATAGTGTGGCGCGCTTGGCCGTGCCTCGAGCCCGTCGAAGATCAAGTCTCCGTGGATGTCAGCCATGTAGTTTAAGCTTCCAAACCTGACTTGATGGCCAGGGGTGTAGCTTTCGATCTGCTCCAGGTGGCCGAGCGAATTGTCCCGCAGAGCGAAGCCGCCGAAGACGAAGATCTGTCTGGGGAGCAAAGTCTCACCCTGGACCGCATCATTGTTGATGATCAAAGGAGCCATCGGGCCTAAAGGCGACGACACAGAGGAACCCTCAATGAAAGCACCAATGTCGGTGTCAAAACCGGCAGATCTCGGGTAGGGGGTCCCGAACTATGCGTCTAGGCCGGATGGTAACAGGAGGCAGGGAACACGATGTTTTACCCAGGTTTGGGCCCTCTTGATGGAGGTAAAACCCTACGTCATGCTTGATTAATATTGATGATATGGGTAGTACGAGAGTAGATCTACCACGAGATCAAGGAGGCTAAACCCTAGAAGCTAGCCTACGGTATGATTGTTGTATATGGAGTTGATTGCCTACGGACTACAACCCTCCGGTTTATATGGACAACGGATAGGGTTAGGGTTACATAGAGTCGGTTACAATGGTAGGAGATCTTGAATATCTGCATCGCCAAGCTTGCCTTCCACGCCAAGGAAAGTCCCATCCGGACACGGGACGAAGTCTTCAATCTTGTATCTTCATAGTCCAGGAGTTCGGCTGAAGGTATAGTCCGGCTACCCGAACACCCCCTAATCCAGGACTCCCTCACACACCATCATCACCAACTCTGTTTTTTATCTCTACTCTATAAAAAAGCATAGTCAATGATGATGGTGTGCCTGCCATCCTGCAATATAGGCCATCCTATCTATATCTAACGTATAGGAAGGAAACTATGGCAATTTACCCGCACTCCTCTCCACATTTGCAGATAAGGCCTTCCCTTGTTCATCCTTTTCTCCCACAAGATCTTGATGTTCCGTGCAACGCACGGGCATCTTGCTAGTAAGAGTAGAAATTAGACATATACCACTTCTCGAATCTTGGAACCAACAACATTCCTCCCTTATCTCATCAAAACCGCCAAAGGAATATATTTTGAGTGAAACATAACATATTTTCAGTGATATACGTATTTCAAAACTAGACTCTTTTTTCTATCAAACCAGTGAATATGTATTAATCAACTTTGATCGTGTGGCAACGCATCGTTCCACAATGTAGTGCCTATAGATTTTTTAAGAAGTCAAACTTTGCAAACTTTGACCAAGTTTTTAGAGAAAAATATGTATATCTACAATAGCAAAAAAATATAATGTGAAACTACATCATATGATGAATCTAGTGATATATGTTTCACACTCTAGATGTAAGTATTTTTCTCCACAAACTTGGTCAAAGTTTGTGAGGTTTCACTTTTCAAAAAATCTATAGGCACTACATTCTGGAACGGAGGGAGTAGTTATTACTAGTGTATAATTTTTTCGACACCAGACAAATGGTGGAGTACATATACGAAGAGAAGAGGCGCAAGCACGCAGTCGGTCTCTCGCTGTCTCACACACATGAGAGTTACGTAAAGGCGCCGTTAACAAATAAACCCTAAAACCCTAGGTGTATTTTGTAGGAATAGTCAGCTCGCGTGATAATTTGATCCATAGGAGTTGATGGTCAGGGCCATAGGTGAACGACCTGGATGCGGTGGCTCGCCAGTTGCCATGGATCGAGTAGCCACATTTAAAATATCATTTTTTAGCAGGGTAAGAGTTCTGATATTCAATGGCACGCTAAGTAGTTTTTAGAACGATTGTTATGGAGCGAAAATGGAATTCATAACTACTACCTCCTTGGCGTATGGTTGTATGGGTTTATGTTGCGAGATGTTGAACCTGGTAGTTCTAGGGAAAATACTATGGTTTATATGTTGGTTTTCAGTAATGAAAATCAGAAGGGGGAAACACTTCTTTGATAAAAAAACTACTTCCTCCGTTCCAGTTTACTAGTCCCCATCGTAGTTTGGGTCAAATTTTGTCCACGAATTTTACTTGTAAAATGTGCATGGAAAACGAAATTTTTTATACCCAAACAAAAAAGGACTGGAGGGAGTGATTGCTCTGACACAGACGCGACCTCTCATAGTGCAGGCATTGAACCGGCGCGTCGGCCAAGAGGGCCCCACTCGCTGCAGGCCCGGCTGAACACGCCTCCTCGCCGCATGCAACCGGCTTCAGACTGCCCTGCCCTGCCTCTGTTGAATCCGCGTGTGTGTCGGCAACACGTCCTTCCGCGAGCCGGCCGACATTTTAGTACACAAAAAATGACCAAAATATAATTAATTACGCATGGTCTTGACTTGTTGTGCTCGTAGTGGTAGCAGGAACTGGAGGTTTTTCTTTAATTAGAACTCTCCTCGCATTTTTTTGGCTTTGAAGTGAATCATGGTTGGTGGACATTATCTACGAATGTGCAGATATGTGTGAACATGAGTTTGATGTGGAAGTTGAACTTGGAATGTCGGGCTTGCGCGTGAACTATACCATGTCCAATGCTTCATCTGTTATTGTTTGGAAAGTTATTGCTGCTATTACATGACCCGTAAAAAATTATTTTTTGGCACATCAGTAGATGCACGGACATCACAACAGGCATGATGACTGGATAAACATTTGAACCTAGCTATTATGAAGGAAATTTTGTATTGACAACAGTTTTAGATAGCAGGAGACGCCTAGCCTGCTCTGCCTTTGCTAGCTTATTTTTGGCTTCTTCCATCTCTTCTTTGGCTTGGGTGAAGAGAGCATCTGATTGCTCTTTTCACTTCTTCGGGAACTCAGCTACATTCTCAAGGGCTGCTGCACGCTTTCTTTCAGCCTTTACTAGATCCACGAGGAAAGGAATAGTTGACGACTCCACCTCACTTGTGTGTAATCCAGCATCATCTGGGAATTTGCACCTTATGTCTAATCCAGCATCATTAGGGAACTGGCACCTTGTGTGTAATCCAGCCTCATTTTGGAAACATGATCTCGAGGTTGACCATACTTCCCTCCTCACAGGAACTACATCCTGACATGAATTTACTTCTTTTTTAGATCAATACTCAGAGCAACCCAGATCCATTTAGTAGAAGCCAGATAAACAGGACTCGCAGAAGTGAATTCGAAAGGAAAACTATAAAAACAGACTACAAGGTGAGAACACCCACTTCCTACATCAAGCTAAAAACAAAAGCATTAGGACGACTAAGACTCTTCTTATTACACATCGAAGAACACGAGGCTAAGAGAAACAGAAACTACAACATACACACATCGAAGAACACGAGGCTAAATGAAAGTAATTGAAAGGGTGTTACTTACCAAAGCTCGTTTTACAGGTCCGGTGCATCTCCTCTTTAACTTGCCACACTCCTTGAAGATGTCCCCAGTATCTCGTGTTTGGTCTTTATTGCTCCTCTGAATGTTCGCACTCGTGGTTTTAAAATCTCAACATGGCAAGAAAAATATACTACTAGTAATACTCACTCATCTTGTGGGCAACATTAAAGCACTCGTCTGCCATGTTAGAGTATCTCCAACATAAGCGCAACACGCGGCACTTTAAAAAAGCGTTTATAGTGCTGAGATCGAGAAGTAGAGATAGAGAGCAGAGGATAGTTCTCAGCATAGATAGATAAAAAATAGATAGTTCAACTACTTCTCATCGTCCGACGACTCCTCGTTGATGTCCTCCCCCGACGTCTCAATGTAGGCGTGAAGATACTGATTGTCGTCAGATTCCCAAGGCGGCGCTGCTCCTAGCCTCATGTTGAATTGAGCATCCGCTTTTCACGTACACTTGTCCTCGCGATAGGCAGCTCGCTCCGCCCTCCTCTTCTCCCTCTCCGCCCTCCTTTGCACGTAGAACTCGCGCTCGTTGATGACGTCTCGCGGGAAGCATTGGCGCCACAGTCCTATGGCTTCCTCGTCCATCTCGGCAATGCCGATATGGTGCTCCCGCCTCTGGTTGTCGGTGATAAGCCGCGGCAGAGGCGCGAGCTCTTGCGCCCACTCCCGCGTTGGCACGTTGGGAAAGTTCAATGTTCTATGAGGCCACCGGAGGCGCCACGCCGCCGCGCCGTACGTGCGGGCAGCCTCGTTGGCAGTGTCAAAATTGTCGAGGCCGAGGCACATCCCACGGAACTGGATCTCGGCGAAGAAGCCGCCGGAGGGGCGCGCGGGGGCGCCGCGGTATCCCCAAGTTTCTCGGCGACGCGGTGGCATGGTGGTGCGACGGCGGCGAGGCGAGAAAGAGCGGGGAGAGAGTGGTGGCAAGGCACAGAGCGGGGAGAGAGCGGTGGCAAGGCACAGAGCGGTGGGAGGGCGTTGGATTTTATAAAGTGCGCCGGACACCACGCGCCAAAACTAGCGCATGCCCGGCCAATTTTTCCCCCGCGCGCGATTCTTTCCCGATGTCCTTGTTATCTCTACTCTCTTGTCTACTGTTATATTTATTGTATATTTAATATTTATCTCTACTTCACTACTCTCTACTCTTTTTTTTCTTTTACAAAACATAGTTGGTGATGATGGTGTGCCTGCCATCCTGCAATATAGGACGTCCGATTTATATCCGACGGATAGGAAGGAAACTATGGCAATTTTGCAGAAAGATACCCACACCCCTCTCCAGATTTGCAAATAAGGCCTTCCCTCGTTCATCCATTTATCCTACAAGATAAACTACTCATACAAATGCATATTGATGTGTTTAACGCATGGGCATCTTGCTAGTTCTAAAAAACTTTTCATCATTTGCCACACTACTGGTTGCAGATGAAGAACTTACCCAAGCACAGCGCGATACAGGAGCGACACACAATTACAAGCTGATATTCTGTTGGACAATGGAGGCTATAACCAATTACTTTCATGGCAAAATAGCAACCAGGAAATTTGAAGGGTAGGTATGAACAAAATTGGAACTGCACATGTACTGCTAAGTGATTCAATACACACATTACCAATCGAGGAGGAGAACGATGGTCGCGGCAGCCTCTGTGCATCATGGTCGGCAATGGGAGTCAGTTCATTTTCCACGACGGTGGTGCTTCTGCGCTTGGCGTCGGCTTCCGGGAAGCAGATCCGAGATCGTGGAAGATGATGCTGGGGAAGAGGCTCCATGTACGACGACGATGGTGGACCGGCTCCAATGCGGCGTACGAGGTCGTCGATGAGGCATATGCGCTGCGGTGGATGAGTGCGCCGATGTAGAAGGGGAGGAGCACGAAGGCTGCGGTGCCGTGGAGAAGTCTATTTTGCGGTAGGTATAGAAAATGGGGAGTATTCAGGTGTAATACTCAGGGTGCCGGGGTGGGGTTGGCTGGGTAGGGTGAACCTGAAGTTATGAAAACAGCCCCCTACCAAGCGTCATCCATAGGCCTATTCCGAAGTCTATGATGGTAACTTCGCACTGCTCGAATCAGGGTCGCGGGAGATTTTCCTGTCGACCTCAAAATTTTGTGACACTGAACTCCCCGTGTGGCGTGCCGGGTGATTGGGCTAAGAAACTAGCGAGTAGTACTAGTAACTACTAGTACTCCCTCCGCTTTTATTAACTTTGCATATTAGGTTTGACCGAAGTCAAACTTCCTAAAGTTTGACCAAGTTTATAGAAAAATATAAGCATTTACCATAACAAATATGTATGATGTGAAAGTACATTCAATAATGAATCTAATGGTATTTATTTGTTACTGTATTGTATATGTTAATATTTTTTGTTATAAACTTTCTGAGAGTTTACAAAACTTGACTTTGACCAATGCTAATACGTGAACTTAAATAAAAATGGAGGGAGTACACATTTGTTTTCTTAGTTTGTACTGAATTAATCATTTGTTGTAATTGTGAAATAAATATATTAAGCTACTGACTTCGAATGTAATGGTCTATACAATTCAATAGTTGCAATCATTGTTGAATTCCAAGATGTATACGGGGACTATAGTACTTCACAATATGCTCAAACTCACATAATCCCAGTCAAATGAGAAACTAAATGCATTTCATAGTTATTTCTCCCTCCGTTCCAAAATAGATGACTCAACTTTGTACTAAGTTAGTACGAAGTTGAGTCATCTATTTTGCAACGGAGGGAGTACTTAGGATGCAACAAAACCAACCATAACTCTACATCATCCATTATAAAAGCAACATTTTGAACACATCCCAATGTGGGAATGAAACATGTAGAGAGAGCTTCCGAAGATGGAGCAGATAGGGCGGGAAAGATTGTATGTATGTGGACAAGAGAGTAGGACACAAACCTAATGAGGCAGAGAGAGATAGAGAGAGAAAGAGAAAGGAACAAGTTAGGTTTGTGAGAAAGATGGAGACATGTAATATACGT
Source organism: Triticum dicoccoides (assembly GCF_002162155.2). NCBI lineage: Eukaryota > Viridiplantae > Streptophyta > Magnoliopsida > Poales > Poaceae > Triticum > Triticum dicoccoides. Next base: position 277,857,903 of record NC_041392.1, on the reverse strand, counting down.
GAGATGCATGTGCATCGGGATTCTGTACACATGGAAGGAGAAGATACAACAGGTTTGATGAGAGAGCTGCAAAAGCATGGACGAGAGGGGAAGGATCTCGTGGGTTGAGGGATTGATCATTTTGTGCGGGGGAGAGAGGGATTGGTAATTTTGTGCGGGAGAGAGGGGGGAGGAGTCAGTCAGCTATCGTCACAACATCCTGCTTCCAAATGGCCCTGCATTCTCTAGTGTAGTGTGGTTGCCGGCTTCGATCTCCTCGATGCCCTCTTTGAAGATTGAGGTGTTGTGCATGCTGGGGTGCAGAGAAGCACAAGCGAGAGTGGTTGCCATATAACCTTGGATGGGGATGAATTGTATGCTCGGGGGAGGGGGTGTGTGTGCGGTGTGTGTGTGTGTGTCAGAGATTGAGAGAAATCAAACCTATGGAGAGAAATGTGTGTTTATGTTAGGAAAAGCTATATGCTAAATAGGGTTTTCACAAAGAGATTGTGCGTGCGAGATAGAGAGCGATGTGCGGGCCTTGAGGTGGGCAGGGCCGGGTGAGGGGGTCAAAATGTGTGCGTTGATGCATGTGTTACATGCGACCATGCGAGGGATGGATGAATCAAGAGAGATGATTGTTGTGTTACGGATGCTCCCCCCTCTCTCACACACACACACACACAAGTAAAATAGAAGACTGTTCTCTCATGTATACACAACGTATCAGCATCTGTCTATGTCTCACTCATGCATGATCATTTGCACATTCACACCTCTCTATGTCTCTATCACATGCACACCGTCTCCACATTGCCCTTCCGCCACAACACACATATGGACACATACACACGTTCTCTCTCAGTAACACACACACAAAATCAGTATTAAAAAAACTAGGGCGCACCTAAAACATCCAAATCCAAATAAACACGAGCTGGAGGTAAGTTCAAATATATGGAAATACTGTAGCATCAAGAACTTTTCTAGGAAAAAAAGTTGAGTAATATTCGGGGATTGTTTTCACACACACACAAAAAGGTTCGTGGATGTCCTTCGAGCGTGACACGATGACGTACCGTGTGATCGACCGCGTGGCCACGGTTGACGCACTTGCACATGATTCCGTATCGTGGTTGTGGTAACTAATATAAGTGCTGCCTCAGTCTAATGTTTATGTGTACTAGTACCATTTTATTTTAAGTTTGACCAGCCCTATATAAAACTAAGCTAAGCTCCCACACGCGCACTCATCAATATGCCGCCGCCGTTGCGCATGCCGGCACCCGCCTGCTCCGGCCAACAATTTCTCGCCCATCACCACTGTGTCACCACCATCCCTGTGCCATGAAGCCGAAGGCTCGCCCGCTCACGTCGTCTGCAGTTCCTCCTCGCGATGTCGTCGCGCTGCCAAGCACGCGAGCAGCTGGTGGAGCCACAACTATGCATGCAGCATACGAAGAGGAGGACGAGCGCATGCTCCAGCACGTCGGCGAGGAGGAACTAGCGTGTCATTGTCGTCTCCGCCCGCGCGAAGGAGGCGCGCATGGTGGCTGTCGCGGCGGAAGCCGGTCGTGCCCGCGCGGAGCCCGCAAACCGGGTGCGGACGCGGAATCTACCTACGAGTCCTTGAATGCCACGTGGATCCTGCAATCTGAAGGAACAATTTGGGTTAGTCGACTCTTGTGAGCCGTTGGATGCAACATGGATGGCTAGAAGGGCTTGTTCAACCTCCGAAACTGATGCACTGTTCATCTTCTCAGCCCGCCACATGCCTAACCGCCTGTTGCCGCCGCCCCGCCCTCCCCTGAACTGCATGCCACAACCATGCTCCCCCACCCCGCCATCCGTTTAACCCCGAGCACGATCCATTTTTTCTGGTGAACTGCATTCCACACCCAACACTCATAAGATAGATCATGGGCACCCTGCCACCCTAATATAGATACGGGGGTAGCTTCTCTACTGTCTTGTTCTTTTGCTCTGTCGAACTTTTTTCACAAATCGACTGACCCAAATTATACTACTAGTACGAACATATTAAGTACAATAGGAACACGAAGATACGAGCAGTAGTACCAACTGTAAGAAAACAGTAGTAAGACATACTAGTACTACTAATGTACATACTAAAGAGCTCAAATAACGAGAAAGAACATAAAGTTCAAATACCGAGAAAGAACATAAACATAGTTCTACTGGGGGCTCAGCACAACACACCCCTAAAATAAAACTAAGCAACTAGTCTGCTTGACACTGCAGTAGAACCAGCATGAGTGACGACACTGCCACCTTACTCGGAGTCTGAGTCTGAGTCCACTTCCTCGACTTCGTCCTCGTCCCTCTTCCTCTTCCTCTTTGCTGACGCTTCTTTGCTTGAACCGGACACTGGGCTCTGCTTCTTCATCCAACCCTTGTAGATATTTAAACAAAGGTAGGCATCCATTGCTGCGTACATGATGTGATCTTCATCTAATGTCTTTGACTCCCATGCGTGATGAAACTCGTGGTGAGGTTTCTTCAGTTTAGCGTACGAAGGATCAATCATGGCTGCTGCCAGGATCATCATTGAAGGCTGAGAAGAGGACACCAGGCTTGCCTTCTGTAGATCGAAGGGCTAGCCTACAACGAGGCCTATCAGACCTAGGACATCCCTGTTGTTCCCATAGTCTACAGTAACGAATTTCACTCTTTCATCCTTGAGGAAGTTCTTAAAATCCTGACACTCAATGTCGGCATGGCATATGTGGTAGACTAAGAACACGTTATGTACGCAAACTTGGATCACGGCGGGCTTCTTCTTCTCTGCCTCCTTAAGAATCTTCTCTCTTTTCAGGATTATGGTGTACTCAACATCTAGCCCAGTGACCCACTCATCCTTTGAACTGTTGAACATGCGTAGGAAGCGAGCAAGGCATGCTTTCACCGTCACGGATCCACGTGTGTAGATGACGATGAACTCATCGTCGGTGATGGCTCTAACATGGTACTCAGCGGCGACCATGGAGATTTGGGAGGCCATGGATTTTGGAGGAGGGTTAGGAGAAGTTGAACTGGTGTAATGTGAAAGGACGGGACGACTGGGAGCGAACTGTTGTAAGGTACTCCCAAAGAGTATAGCTTCTGCCTATGGATAAACGGGGACGAGTAGGGCGTGCGAACGGCGTGGGGTTGTTGGCTTGCACGATGGATAAACGGCTGCAAGCCCCCAAAGAGTTCTGGAGTACTATGCGGGACCCACTAGATGTCATGTCTACTAGACCCATATCATAGGCCTCACGTTATAGCTTCTTCCTGTTCGCACGCCATGCCGGTGTAACTTCACTTAATTCTGTCAACCGTCGCGCCTCCCACGACCTTCGCCTCCCTCATGCAGTCGCGCCCTTTGAGACTTCGACCGGCTATAAATGAGCTTTTTTTTGCCTAGTCTGCATGCATCATACTCCCTCTGGTCCTTTTTATTTCTGTCAACCGTTTGTAAAGTGTTTGATTATAATGAGTATAAGAACTACGTTTCATAATGAGTATAAAACTATTGATTTGACATTCTGAATGTTGATACATTTTTATATAAGTTTAGTCAAAGTAGAGGTACATTGACTTCAGACAGAACTTAAATGCACAATGCAGACTAATTCCTCCATCAAGGTGTGTGCCATGTCCTATCTAGTCATCATTACAAGGTTAGCTATTAGAGTACTACTACCTCCCTTCTACTTTAAAGGGCTCGATTCAAAATTTTCACCAACTCTTACCAAGATAGAGGTGGTGGAATAGTTTTTGTAGTATGCAAAAGTACTCAACTAATGCTGTCGTTCTTCACAAAAAATGTGTTTACCAATGCATTATCACATTGCATGCATGCATGAACACTAGTTATTCTAACCCCGTCTCTTCTTTAATTCTTTGCCACATCAGCATGTTTGATATTCCTGCGTGCATGATACCAGCTAAGATACCACCATTATGGCCAGCCTTAATCATCGCATGCAATAATTTAGTGCACCTTGAAATATGAACATGTGTGGGGCGTGTATGTTTTTAATGACTTGATACTATACCTAGCCCGGCATGCAAGATGACTTATTATGCACCGTTCCCCATACCTACAGGAAGCCCGTTTGTCTCCAAATCTTTTCATGTCCATGTGTGAAAACAATATGCCTGCTTGACTCTCCTTCTCTCTTCGGCGGTCCCACCACTCCACCCCGTGTGGAAAATATCTGCATGCATGACTCTCCTCCCCCTGCGCTCGTCCAATCCATTGTGACCAGCAATATTTCCACCCCTTCCCTCCCCGTAATTTACTCCAACAAATATGCCCATGTAGCTATTACGTTAATCACGCAACATATCTTACGGGACGCTGCTTCAGTTACTTAACTGTAGGTGCATTGGGTCACTAACATATGGACCCAACAGGGGTCTGGCCCACATGTCCGTGACACAACTAGACCTGCAGTTAAGTCAGTGCAGCTCAGTCCATATCTTACGTAGGTGTGCCATTGCTCGCTATAAATACTGCGCCTCCCCAGCATTCGGAAGAATGCTCACGTTCATCGCTATCTCCTCCCCCTCCCTCTCACGTCGACCACCATGGCATCGCCCCTCCCAAGCCCTAGGCGCCCCTCGCTGCATCGCCCGGACGGTCACGTGTCGCCGTTCCGTTCCTCGCCGCCACTAGTCGAGGAGGACACGTCGGTGTTCCGCTCCTCGCCGCGACACATCGAGGTGGATGCGTCTGCATTCCCAATCTTGCCAACACGCACGTCGGAGGACGCTTCGGCTCCTCGCTACGAGGAGAACGTCGCGCCCCCCGCCGAGCCCCCCAGCCTTGAGGAGCTTTGGAAAGAAATGTGTGTCGCCTTGTGGGAGGCTTTGCCTCCGGCAGAGCGCGCCAAAATAGAGGCGGAAAAGAAGGCTAAGGAAGAGATGCGCACCGCGGAACAAGCTGCCTGGCAGGCCTATGTCGCGTCTGAGAGAGTCAGGCAATTGGCTCTTTGGCAGAAGGCTCGTGCGAGGGCCGTGAGGGTGGCGGAGGACGCCCGTGCCAAAGCCCTGAGTGCAGTCGGGCCCAAGCGTCTCATCTACGCTTGGCGGGACGTGGACCGGGTGCATGCTTCCAGCGATGAGGAGTACTTGTTGGCGCCGGATCACCACACAGGTGAGATCGCGCTCGCCCGCCAGCAAGCCGCCAATTAGCACCTCACGAGTTGCGAGGCTAAGGAAGAGGCGTTGTGTCAACGCGCTGGGAAACGACCACGTACCAGGGCACTCGTGGTGCGCCACGAGCGCTCCTGCGAGCGTCGTGGCTTTTAGTAGGAGTATAATTTAGTTTCGTAAGGCGATCTCATTAGTTTGGGGACGCAAATGATAAATCCCGAACGTCCAGGAATTATTACCGTCCTTAATTAAGTATGTAAAAGGAAAAGTTTGGAAAACCTTGTGTATCCGTACGCATTTTGTAAGTACGTGCATATAGCACAAACTTTACTACTCCTATATACTATCGCACTACACGTCTCTCTCTATATATGCTTGCAGACTATGCTACTCCCTCCATCCAGGTGAATAAGTCATCTTTGGTTGTGCACCGTGACCAACAAGGAGGGAAGACTTATACACCTAGGCGGAGGGAGTACTACTATTACTTATGTACGTGCAAATGCATGTTTTAACATTACGATGCGGTTTTTGTAAAAGTAGAAAAACAACACTAGTCAAGCTTGTGAAACGATTCAATGCAAAACAAATGCAAAAATGCTCATTTGATTGTTTACTTTTAGCTTCCTCCTCTGTTGTTATTTCTCTGTCGTACTTTGTACGGAGTATCTCACTGGTCAGAAAGGCATGCAAATTCCCAAACCGCTTCCTACACCCTGTATCTAATTTTTTGCCTAACAAGTTGTGCCGCGCAATTGGAATTCCAACTTGAGTACTACTACTAGTAGGAGTACCACGGGCCAGTTCTTTTAGGCTTCTAGATTAGTAATCCCATAACTACTACCCCCGTCCTAGTTTATTGGTCCCCATTTTAATCTGTGTCAAATTTTGATCATAAATTTAACTAATGAAATGTTAGTGCATGTCACATGCACTAACATTTTATCAGTTAAATATTTGGTCAAAATTTAGCACAAATTACAATGGTGACGAATAAACCAGGACGGAGGTACTAGTAGTAGTTTAGAGGCCCAAATAAATGAGTGAGGCCCCTTTAATGTTACTCTCCACTATGACTAGTATATGGGAAAAGCCGGGGAAGAGACGACTTATTTTTCAAGCCGCCAAAAGAACTGGCCCTAGGAGTAGTAGCTAGGGATCGAGGGTGCGAGATGAACTGGAGAAAGTAAATGCAGAGAGATGAAATGCAAAAAAGATGGAGGGATGTGATGGTTGCTTGTCTGTTTATTTTACCAGGCCACTTATTACTAGGAGTGGTTGGGTTTGGTGACATGACGGGTTTATTGCAGCGCCACGAGCGAGGTGAGACTCGCGTGCAGCGCCGCCCTCTACACTAGTACTACATCGGTCGTGTTTTATTAGTCCCCCATTGAATTTGACTACAGATTTAACTAACAAAATGTTAGTGCATGTCAACAAAAAAACTATATCGTTGGATTCGTATTTGAACATAGTTTTCGATGATATAATTTTAGGTGACATGCATCAGCATTTATCATACTATATATAATTTTAGTTCAATTTTTGGTCGTACCAATCTATAGTAAGGTGCCCGTGCGTTGCACGGAATACTGAAATGCATTGATCGGGGAGTTGTTTATTTTGACAAAGTATGTGGGCGTCATCTCATGTGTAAAGGGTATCGATAGGTTTCTTTAGATATTATTTCATCTCTAGAGCTCACAAACATCTGGGTGAAATAGATAAAAAGGTATCTTTTGCAAACAAAAGCGTTCAACTGTTCAACCTGCATCCAAAACTTGTGAAGAAATAACACTTATTGTGCTTTGCAAGAAATGATCTTTAAGAATTAGTTTTTGAGTATCGATTGTTATACATGTTGGCTACAGATGACATGGCACTTTCTTATAGTCAACAGTTGGCTATACTATTAAGTATTAACCATGCCCTTATACACCTAGAAGGAGGCATTAAATCAGGATGACTTGGAAGGGTGCAGAGGATATGTAAGAAATGGTTCATCATAAGTCTTTCATCAGTATTGTAGTAAAAAATTCATACATGGAAGATTCTAGACTAAACAATAAATGGATACACTTTTATTCATGCGCGATACTCCAATAGAGAAATAGTATCATGCATGGAAGTCTCCACATGCTTAGACAACGGATTACATTGAGTGAAGGCTAATGATCAACATTTAACTTGGTAATGCATATGTCCAGGTGAACCTCCTTGGAGTCCTGGTGCACATTGTTGGGGGTCAAATCATGCCATGCATCTTCCGTGTCCACATCGGCGGGAAGGTCCCCGCTCGACACAGTCCTAGTCAGCTTGACGTAGCCAGTGTGGCCGCCCACGTACCTCCGAGGGGTAGTAATAGTGAGCACGCACCCGTACATCGGCCTCGTGTTAGTGTCAGCGTCAGCGGCGTCGCCCCTGATGCACACTACAGAGACGGGGCGGCGGCCTGCGTGGGCCTCGCCAATGCCCACGATCAAGAGGAAGACGCTACCGTCCTCCTTCGAGACTAGCAGGCGGGGGTGATCCTCTAGCGACTCCGGCATGGTGAACGGGTAGCATGTCTCGTACTTGAAGTTCTCTGCCAAGGGCCAGTAGTGATCATCGCACGCCTGCGTGAGATGATGCACAATGTCCATCAGCGAGCCCCAAAACGGCATCGGGCAGTCATAGCAGTAGACGAAGGGCTCCTTGGAGGCATCGACCATACCGTCCATGAAATGGGAGTGCCTGTAGGGGACGTTCCGCCAGTTGAATATATGAGCAAGTTACTACGAGATTTAGTCCGAATAAGCACAAAATAAATCATGTCGGCTATAATAGAGATTAAACTAATCACGTGGACTAGCATAGTAGATGAATAGATCGAATCTAGGACACAGACTAGAAACATGAATTCTACCATGATTTCAAACAGGAAGGACAGAAACACATACGCTGCAACGGGAGCAGCACCATTGGCGTTGAGGTTGTCGCCCATGTCATTGAGGAAGAGGTTGCCGAGGTCGGGGAAGAAGTCATCGTCGGTGAAGTCGTCGCTGCCAGCAGTCGCGAGAGTGCGCTCCCCAAATTTCAACAGCGCCCGCCAAATGGAGCGCAGGAGGGAGTGGCTGTAGGGACGTTGCAGCCGCCGAATGGAGCGCAGGAGTAGCCCATAAAGCAGTAGATGGTGCTCCTCCCTAGTCTCTACTCTTATCTCTATCTCTACTACTCTTCTTTGTTTTTTATAATATACTGTAGCTGTCAAATCGAATAGTACTGCACTGTCCGCTGCACGCCTGGCTGAACACGCCTCCTCACCTCCATCAAACCCCTCCGTTAAACCCGCATGCAAACTGAGATATCTACTCCGGCCCGCGGGAGTAAATTTGCCGGTTGCCGTTGGAGAATAATAGAGTCACGTCCAATTCATTTGAGTTAATTTCGTGTATGATTCTCCCTCTATAAAAAGTTAATCCATCCTTAATCTTGTATTCTAAGTACTCTGTGGGTTCCACTATCAGTACAATGTACATGACTTGCAGGCTGGCTACAGATTCGTACAGAAAGTTAAAACGAAACAAATCCATCCTTAATCGTGTATTCTAAGTACTATGTGGGTTCCACTGCAAGTAAAGTAGCGAAAGAAGTATATATTAAAAAATATAAAAAGCTAAAGTTTAGGATAGAATTCGAACTCGGATCATCACGCTGCGAGCATCTGGCCCGGACCAGTACACTAGGTGTTCATTGCGGACAATGTAAGACATAAACCTTTATAACAATGAGCCCATACGTTGCAACGGATCCAAAGTAGAATAAAACATAATCACAAATTTGAAATAAAATAGTTTAGTTTTGATATACATATCACTAAAAATATCTTATGTTTCACTCCAAATATATTCTTTGGGCTGTTTTGATGAAGTAAGGGAGGAATGTGGTTGGTTTCAAGATACTAAGGGGTTTTGTGTAAACTGGAGCGGAGAAGTGGGAATTGTTGCAAAAGTCCACAACTTACATCACAGTCGTTAGATGCAGATCTAATGGTTAGAAATGGTGGATGGCAAACACACCATCATCACCAAGTGAGTCTTTTCTAGGAGTAGGAGTAGAGAAAAAAACCGAGTTGCTGATGATGGTGTGCCTGCCATCTTATAATATAGACTGTCCGATCTATATCTGACGGATAGAAAGCAAACAATGACAATTTTACAAAAGATACCCGCACCTCTCTCCACATTGATAGATAAGGCATTGCCTCGTACATCCTTATCTCCCACAACCTCATTCCTGAGCAATGAAAAAAGGAAGTCTTTGGAACAATCTGGCATGGTGGCCGCTGCCGGTGCTGTCCATCCCCATGCCTCCGCCCAGTTCGACCACCATTCACCACCACACCCCACTCCTCCTCACATTATCTATCATCTTGCTTGAGATATCATTGTTTTGATGAAATGGTCGACATACCATTTTCTGATAAAATTCTCAAGATATCATTAGTTTTTACACATGGGATTACTCCTGCATGGGTCAATCACAACAGGTGTTTTGTAAAAAATGCATCTTGATGTTCCATGCAATGCACGGGCATCTTGCTAATTTTTCTACATATAATTCCAAACACCACGTGGACACGGTCTTTGACCATTTTACAACTATGTTAGTATCATTGTTAGTGGTCAGCCGGTGCAAGTTATAGCCCGGGTGTTTTAACCTCTTTTTTAGTAATGATATCTGGCAATTGTTCGCCACGAGCTCAATCCTTCCAAATCCCATGTAACCGTCATATTTCCATCCGATGGTGGCCTGTTTTTACGCCATAGTATTTGACAAAAACGCCACCCTTAAACATGCATTGTAATTGTGTCGCGGTTCGTAGTCGTTCCACGCTCGGGCATTGAACTTTGTAACTATTTTAGATTAGAATATACTACTCCTCCAGTGCTACTCCACTACTACTCTAATCAGGCAAGTTAGGGATAGTAGTAGGTAACGTAGGGAGTACCAGTACTGTGATTACTCAAGCAAGTTGTCTGGCATCGATGTGACCCTACGTTGTTGGTATGTGTCTTGTAAGTCAAGCGGCATGCTATTGTCATCATCACCTGTCCACTTCCTGCATCACATATTCGCTTCTCCAATCTTCCATCCCCGCTAAGGCGCCTCCCCCCTCGTCCGAATCCCAAGCACTAACAATGGCAGAACCGAGCAGCGTCCGCCGAAAGAGTGGCTGGAGTTCGCTCCCCATAGAGGTAATCAAGCTCATTGTTTCGTGTGTGGACAATCTCAGTACCATGCCGCTCGCCACGTGCTGGTCGGGGCTGTACCGTTTACTCAAAGACCTCAGGCCAGAGCTTTTTCAGCCAGCTCCTTGCTTGGTGATGCCACCTGATCTTCAGAATCGGCGTGTCACGCAGCATAACGATCGTAGGGTGGCGAGCATCAACCCTCTTGACTGTGATCCGATCCCCGTCACGCTCAACTACATTAACGATATGTACTGGGTCGGCATGAACACGTCTTGGATGGTGCTTGTCAACGGTCGCGGCAACTAGATGCGCGTGGAGGTCTACACCCGGCGATTGATCCCCTTCCTTCGATTAACACTGCACTGCTTTGGCACCGTGGTCCAGAATACTCGGAATCTTAGAGTAGCCAGCATGATACCAAGTTTGATTTGCTCAAGGTTGTAATCTGCCAAGTGCCCACAAGATCTGCAAATTATAAAGACTTCAAGCTAATTGAGTTCTTCAACCGTGGTCTCGCCTATCTGACAGGTCACTGCGGTAAGTGGATAAATCTGCACGTCCATCGCAGTATCATACATCCTCCATGGTTCTCTGATGCCATTGAACACAAGGGCTTCATTTACGTTGCCGACTCCTTCTATGGCTGAACGTATTGTTGGCCTACTCTAGTCATCGCTACAAACGGCTGCTACAGCAGTATGTTACTTTCCTATGATATCACGATGGCTTGCTTATATTACTATCAACATTTACTAAAAAAATATTCATGCTCATAACATGCTATTCTTAAGATTGACTACATTAAGAGCCCTTTTTTATTTGACTCCAACTTAATATGATGTTGTAGGCCGCCTGGTGTCCCTACCCTTCCTAATCCCAGAACCTTCCAAAGAAAAGCGGCATGGCAGCTGCAGGTGGTTCCTGGCTCGATTAGAGGACGACGAAGGATTGATGATCGTTCGCACGTACTGGACGTGTTGTTTCATGGAATACAATCACAATCACTGCAAGGTATTTGAGCAGGATCCCAGCTTCTCTGGGCCTTCGGGAATTTTTGACTGGAGGCTGGTAAGTAGCCTTGGTACATGCTCTTTGTTTCTCGGACTGAATTATCCAATTAACCAGGAGATAACCGACGGCAAGGATCATGATGGAAGCGCGGTTTCATTCATCAGGCAAAATTGTGTGTACACAGTGTACCATGCGTCTCTGCATGCACCATACCATGATATGTGTCGCCACGCTCTGCAGCCCAAAGTAGGAGAGAGGGTCGCAAGTATCAGACTTCGACCTACTAGCTGGAGTTTCTCCTATCAGGCACCCATCTGGTTCAAGCCGTCAGCCAATCTCCACACCTTAATAAATAGTAATGTCTAACTGAGCCAGTTAGTTAGATGCGTACACTTGGTGTAGTAGGATATTTATTTAGTTTGATGCATACAATTGTTCCTTTTGGTAGCCCTTTTGTAATGATGGCTGATGTTTGGTTTGGAAGAGAGAGTTGTGTCTTTACTCTTCTGGCCTGCTTACTGCTTCTGCTACATCGTAAGCCCTTGTTGTTGCTGCTGCTGTTTTCAATGTACAATCTGTAGTATATTTTGTTTGTTGGTTGAATAAATGTGTTGTTAGAATGACAAACACAATGTTTTGGAAGTCGTTGCACGGTCCGATTCTTTAGTGCCCCTTACTGTACGTAGCGCATACTTTTTTTGGTACGGAACACATTTTCCACTTGCTGATAACATGCAGACCACTAATGAAGGCCCAATAGAGGAGCCCATAATTAACTAGAAGGGAGGCTCTCACATGAATCCGGCCCAGGTACATGCTCATGTTCCACTAAACATAAATAAATAAAGCTAAATGCTCATGCACCAGTTCTTTAAATTCACGATTTAACAGGAGGATATTATTTCCTATGATAGTGTCGTTCCATTCAGTCGATATTATTCTTAGGCAAAGATAGTGACTAGTCTTCTTTCTCCCACCATTTTCTTCCTGCAACAAGTGAACCCATGCAAATCGTAGTCAATGTCATAAATAGTTCCGGTCCATTTTTATTTTTCAATAAGAATGTCCAACGCAGCCCAGCACATTGGCGACAGCACTTTATCCTCCGCCTTGGTGCGCTCGCCGCGGCACCACCGTTCGGCCCTGTCAACATAGTGAATCGGGAGAGGACTGTAGTTGTGAGTATGACAGTACGGACCCACCAGGTCCACTCCCGAACACAAGCAAGCGCCTCTTTTACTACTCAGATGCACCCCTCATTTTTTACTCTAATCCACCCTGCTAATATTTGGGACCCACATCATTTTCAACGTATAGTCAATTAACGGCAGAATCGCACAACTTTTTTTGAGTGGTAATTTGGAGGAGCGGGCTATAAAATGGGTTGTGCGGTCTCTGCGGCCCGTCTAACAACATGACCAGCCCAGCAGTTTTTTCTTTGGGAAAATAGGTAGCCTAGTATTTCTTTCTAAAGAATACCCAAGCTAGGCCTATTTGTTTTCTTTGACTTACTGGGCTGCAAATCTTTCATGACGAGGAGGGATGCATTCCGGCCTGGCCAAAGAATATGGTCAGTGTCTGTTAAAAGTAATATCAAAGGGGTTGAAAATTCCAAAAAAAATATAGCAAATGGGAAATTAGTTTCTTTTTTTGTTTTTGTTCTTCCCTGATATTTTCTATTTCATTGGATTTAACATGACATAGTACTATTGTTTTAGTATGGCTACTAATTTTTGGATTAAGAATATTTTGTTCCCCAACAAAAATTTCCGAATTTTCAAAATTTCGCACATATTTAGTTCAATTTTTTAACCCTAGTACTGACCAAAAAATGGGCAGCAATTCTAAAAATGGAAAATTGGCTGCAATAAATTCCATATGAATTAGAAAATGAGTAAAAATTATAAAAATAATAGCAAATGGGTTGTACACACCTCAAATTTCGAGGCGGACTTGTTTACGCAAGGCTTTGTCAGTCAACACACGATTCTAGCAGCAGTGACTGTTGGATGTCCATCCAACGGTCGACGTGCTTCTTCAATCTCTGATCTTCCTGCTTCAGCCGCCTAAACTAGCGTCGGCGGGACTACCTGCTCCCACCTCTTGTGGCCTGTTGTGATGCCGCGCAGGCTTCACCGGCCCACCCTACTCCCTCCGCTGGCTTGGCCGCACGCAATCAACTACCTCCTTATTACGCGAAAAAATGATTCCTCCCACTGACATCTGGGGCGCACCGGTTGGGAGGCTGACCTGTAGGCCTATTAAGTTGACGCGTACACAGGGCTTGTCAACTTAGTCACCAAACGATTCTAGCAGTAGTGACCGTTGGATTTGAATCGAACGGTCCTGCTGCTTCTTTAATCGTTGCTCTTCTTGCACCAGCCGCCCAAACCAGCGCCAGCGAGACCGCCTGCTCCTGCCTCCCATGGCCAGCTATGCTGCCGCGTAAGCCTCACCGCCCCCTACTACTCCCACTGCTGGCTAGGCCCTACGGCGATGGCAGCCTCAACCGCAGCCGAACCAGTGAACCCTCATACTCCTCTTCGCGTGGGCATCCACTGCCGCGTCTTCCCTGGCTCCGCGACGTCCCCTTCCTAGGCCTCGCCATCGTCCACCGCCCTGGTGCTCTCGGCGCAATGTGGTCAATGTAGTCAACGAACCACTTCCGTCGAAAGAGTACTGTACGTGGAGAGGCTGATAGCTAGGTCCACGACCACAGCAAGGAAGTGCCTCTTATTACGTGCAAAATAATTATTCCTCCACCTAACAGCAAGGACCCACCAGACGAGCCACCGTATTTCACGAAAAAAACGTTTCCCCCTGACTGCTGGGACCCACCAGCTACATCTTCACACGCAAGGAAGTGCGTCCATATTACTTGCAAAGAAATGATTCACGCCCCTGACTGCTGGGACCCACCAGCTACATCTTCGCATGCAACGAAGTGCCTGACAGTTGGGACCCACCTGGTCGAAGCGTACGTAGATTTCTCATTCTGGTCGTGAACGTGTACGTACATACTGGTCGATGTAGAGGCGCGCACGTGTCGTGGTAGAGGTGCGCACGTGTCGCAGTAGAGGCGCGCATGTAGCATGTACACGTACGTACAGCGGCCGGGGTGCAAGAAAGAAAATATGGCCACGTACGTACATATGGGCGGGGTCTCGAACACCTACTCGCGCATACGTACGGTCAGGGCTCGTGTACATAGTTGGGTCGGAACAGAGAAGCTGCGCCATCGTCATGTTCATGGGGAGGCAACGGAATGCGTCCTGTTCATCGGGAGGCAACGGAACACGTATTGTTCATCGGGAACCAACCCGCTTGGACGGAACAGGCAATGGAAATGAGGTCTGGCATACCACAGAACGGAGGAAACGGCCTTGTGTTCGACCGGCCACGGTGGAAACTGGATCATGTTCATCAGGAGGGGTCTGGCGTACTGCAAAATGGAGGAAACGGACTTCTCTTGGACCTCCTATGGTCGAAACGGGGTCCTGTTGATCAGGAAGGGTGTGGCGTACCGCAAAACAGAGGAAACGGACTTGTGTTGGAGCGCTACGGTCGAAACGGGGGTCCTGTTCATCGGGAGGGGTGTGGTGTACCGCAAAATGGGACTCCACGGGATACTGTTCATCTCCACCGTCGATCTCCTCCAGCCTCCACGGGCTACTGTTCATCCACCGTCGACCTCCTCCAGCCTCCACATGCGACTGTTTATCCATGGGCTCCTGTTCATCCAGCCTCCACCGGCTACTATTCAACCAACCCTCTCCACAGGGTCCTGTTCAACCACCCCTCCACGGGCTACTGTTCATCTAGCCCTCCATAGGCTACTTTTCAACTAGCCCTTCACCGGCTACTGTTCAACAAGCCCTCCACGGGGTCCTATTCATCCAGCCCTCCACGGGGTCCTGTTCATCCATCGGCTCGATCAATTGGGGTACTGTTCATCCAGCGGCAATGGCCTCTACTACCACGGGTTCCTGTTCATCCAACCCCCACTGGGAACTGTTCATACAAACCCCCCAAAAACGCTCAATGTTCATCCAGAGGCAGCATCAATTGGCTTCAGTTAGCAGTAGTAGCGAAGGAATCGCTCGATCGGGTTCAGTTAACAGCCATCGATCAATCGCTCGGGTTCAGTAACGCGTAGCCTGCAGTGCAATAGCTCGGGTTCAGTTAGAGCCCAACGCATTGCACACACGTGCGTACGTATGAGAGAAACACGCATCGCTCGGCCCTCGACCACCCACCGTAACCGGGAACTCCCCGATATTTTCCTCGCCTTCGCTTCTACCATGGTTTTTTCCGTCATGAACGGTCCAAAGAATGTCATGCAGTTGCGTCTCCGTCCCGCCCAGGACGACAAGCCCATTTTCTATCATGATTTTTTTCATAGAAGTAGGACCCCGCCACATCTATGATGATACCGGGTTTTGTCACAATTATCATCATAGAAGTGTCATAAGTATGAAAAAAAAATCGTTTGGCCCAAAATGTCACGGATGTGTCTTTTTTGGAGTGCCATTTCTTGCATGGGACCGAAGCATGCAACCAAGGACATGGATTTGAATTTTCAACCAATTTATATACATTAGAGCATGTGCATGTAGTTCAAATCTGAATTATGCACATGAATGCATTGAAAACTCAGTTAATATATAAAAATGTCCAAACAAACCCCGAGAAATCCCAAAATTGACACAACACTCATGTTGTTCTATGTTGACACGAGAAAAAAAATTGAAAGCAATAAGAGGCAATGGATATCGTTTCGTCCCCAAAGGTGGGAC
Organism: Triticum dicoccoides; assembly: GCF_002162155.2. Classification (NCBI taxonomy): domain Eukaryota; kingdom Viridiplantae; phylum Streptophyta; class Magnoliopsida; order Poales; family Poaceae; genus Triticum; species Triticum dicoccoides. Next base: position 277,841,720 of record NC_041392.1, on the reverse strand, counting down.
GTTCCCTATCGAAACCATCATGCTTGTTGTGAGAAGCATATGGCCAAACCTGCCCCAAATGGGACAAAAAATTTACCACGGCATGTTGATGCCGCTCCATGATAGCACGCAAAGTTTCATGAATTTCAGACGAGTTTTGGATTTACTAGAATTTAAAAACCATGTATCTCAATGTTTGTGGCCGAGTGACGGTGGCAGGGTGTTTGACATTCATTCCCATTTCTTGCATGGGACCTAAGCATGCAACCAAGGACACATATTTGAATTTTCAACCACTTTATATGCATTAGAGGATGTGCATGTAGTTCAAATTTGAATTATGCACATGAATGCATTGAAAACTCAATTAATGCATAAAATGTCCAAACGAACCCGAAAAGTCCTAAAAATTGACACAACACTCATGTTGTTCTATGTTGACACGAGAAATTTTTTGAAAGCAATAAGAGGCAATGGATATCGTTTCGTCCCCAAAGGTAGGACGTTCCCTACCGAAACCATCATGCTTGTTGCGAGAATCTCTGGTTTGTGAGAAGCATATGGCCAAACCTACCCCAAATGGGACAAAAAATTTAAAATGTCATGTTGATGCCGCTCCATGATAGCACGCCAAGTTTCATGAATTTTCGATGAGTTTTGGATTACTAGAATTTAAAAACCAGGTATCTCAATGTTTGCGGCCGAGTGATGGTGCCAGGGTGTTTGACATTCATTCCCATTTCTTACATGGGACCTAAGCATGCAACCAAGGACACATATTTGAATTTTCAACAAATTTATATGCATTAGAGCATGTGCATGTAGTTCAAATTTGAATTACGCACATGAATGCATTGAAAACTCAGGTAATGCATAAAAATGTCCAAACGAACCACGAAAAATCCCGAAAATTGACACAACACTCCTGTTGTTCTATGTTGACACGAGAAATTTTTTGAAAGCAATAAGAGGCAATGGATTTCGTTTCGTCCCCAAAGATGGGACATGACCTACCGAAACCATCATGCTTGTTGTGAGAAGCATATCCCCAAACCTGCCCCAAATGGGACAAAAAATTTACCATGGCATGTTGATGCCGCTCCATGACAGCACGCCAAGTTTCATGAATTTCAGACGAGCTTTGGATTTACTACAATTTAAAAACCAGCTATCTCAATGTTTGCAGTCGAGTGACGGTAGTAGGGTGTTTGATATTCCTTGTCATTTCTTGCATGGGACCTAAGCATGCAACCAAGGACACATATTTAAATTTTCAACCAATTCATATGCATTAGAGCATGCACATGTAGTTCAAATTTGAATTATGCACATGAATTTATTAAAAACTCAGTTAGTGCATAAAAATGTCCAAACAAACCTCGAAAAATCCCAAAATTGACACAACACTCCTGTTGTTCTATGTTAACATGAGAAAAAATTTGAAAGCAATAAGAGGCAATGGATATCATTTCGTCTCCAAAGGTGGGACATTCCCTACCGAAACAATCTGGCTTGTTGTGAGAAGCTCTGGTTTGTGAGAAGCATATCCCCAAACTTGCCCCGAACGGGACAAAAAATTTACCACGGCATATTGATGCCGATCCATGACAACACGACAAATTTCATGAATTTCAGACGAGCTTTGGATTTACTAAAATTTAAAAACCAGGTATCTCAATGTTTGCGGCCGAGTGACGATGCCAGGGTGCTTGACATTCATTCCCATTTCTTGCATGGGACCTAAGCATGCAACCAAGGACATAGATTTGAATTTTCAACCAATTTATATGCATTAGAGCATGTGCATGTAGTTCAAATTTGAATTACGCACATGAATGCATTGAAAACTCAGTTAATGCATAAAAATGTCCAAACGAACCCCGAAAAATCCCGAAAATTGACACAACACTCTTGTTGTTCTATGTTGACACGAGAAATTTTTTGAAAGCAATAAGACGCAATGGATATCGTTTCGTCCCCAAATATGGGACATTCCCTACCGAAACCATCATGCTTGTTGTGAGAAGCATATCCCCAAACCTGCCCCAAATGGGACAAAAAATTTACCATGGCATGTTGATGCCGCTCCATGACAGCATGCCAAGTTTCATGAATTTTAGACGATCTTTGGATTTACTACAATTTAAAAACCAGGTATCTCAATGTTTGCAGCCGAGTGACGGTGGTAGGGTGTTCGACATTCAGCCCAAGTAGTGATTTGGCCGACCGGGCGCATAGCCTCAAAGTTTTCCCACCAAAGGCTAGCAGGGCCTTCGAGGTGATAGGCATCATAGGTAACCTTATCAGCTTCGGCTACGTTGGCAGAACGTAGCTTGTGGGTGATGCTGCGAAGCCAGTCATCTGCGTCGAGGGGCTCGATGGAATGATTAAACATTGGTGGGTACAACTTGATAAAGTCATTGATTGACACCAAGTCGTTTCGCTGATGACATGCAGTGTTCTGCTCAATCCGCTCCAGCGAACGGTTAGTCTCACACTTGTTTTTTTCTGCCTCCAGCATAACTTCGGCCAGAGAAGGCGGGTGAGGCAGATTCTCACCCCTAGCTGCATTGGCTTCCCCCTGCTCCGGGGCAGCAGGGTTGCTGCGGGTGTTGACCATCCTAGGAAAAACAAGACAATGGTTTAGACAAGGATGGCAGAATCTTGGCAAGGAAGTGCAAAATGTAATGGATAACATGGAATGTTGAGATGTTCATTGCACGACATGGTAATATAGAAACTGCCATATATATACTATTGGTCATACACACCGTACATAGTTTAGTACAAGCCCAGGCTAGAGTACAACTACGGTGAAAGACATTACGTCTCATCAGACGCATTCCAAGCTCCTATACATTATTTTTCTACACTTCTAGAGCGTGATACACACCAAGTCGTATCCCACGGTCACGCAGGACTATGGGGAATACAACTATTACAGTACTAGCGAAACTACTACTAGCTCAGACGGCTCCGTAGTAATCCTCATAAAAGTCACCACCAAAACCTGGAAGCGGAACATGATCATCTGGGAACAGACGGTCCTGTGGAGCTTGCGGACCATAGGGACTCGGATGTGGCCTTGGTCCCATAAACGGTGGCAGATGGGGACCACGAGGAGGGGTGATGCCTCCTACATCACGCCACTCCATACAATATGGCAATCCAGACCGCACAGGGTACAGGTCCCTCAGGTCCATGTATCCTGCCTGCACATCAGGTGCAAACCGAGTCAAAGTGGCCCAGTGATCAGAACGAGAGTGGAAAAGCTCCATACGCAAGGCCCGGTTTTCGCGGTCCTTATCCTCGAGCATCTTGGCAGTGGTGCAAAGTAGTGACTCCTCATGTGTAGAGTCATAATATAAAGCCTGATAGTACCCCTGTGCTCCAGGGAGTGAGGCTGGCATGTAGCAGAAATCGGTGTTCTGAAGCAAGGCAGTCCTGGCTCGAATGATAGTCATCATTGAGTAAGCTGCATCCTGCACAGACATCTCAATAGTGACCCCAAGTCCATAAGAGCAGTGGAGGGGTTCAGTGGCTCCAGGATAAGAGGGATATATCCTGACGGTACAAAGGTATTGGCTCTGGTTAAAGTCTCGGAACTACTCCTCGACGGTATCGAGAAGAGGCAACGGATATCGTTTCGTCTAGAAAGGTGAAACGTTCCCTACCGAAACCATCATGCTTGTTGTGAGAAGCATATCCCCAAACCTGCCCCAAATGGGAATTTTTTTTTACCATGGCATGTTGATGCTGCTCCATGACAGCACGCCAAGTTTCATGAATTTCAGACGAGCTTTGGATTTACTACAATTTAAAAACCAGGTATCTCAATGTTTGCAGCCGAGTGACGGTGGTAGGGTGTTCGACATTCGTTGTCATTTCTTGCATGGGACCTAAGCATGCAACCAAGGACACGGATTTAAATTTTCAACCAATTTATATGCATTAGAGCATGCACATGTAGTTCAAACTTGAATTATGCACATGAATTCAGTAAAAACTCAGTTAGTGCATAAAAATTTCCAAACGAACCCCGAAAAATCCCAAAAATTGACACAACACTCCTAATGTTCTATGTTGACACGAGAAAATTTTTGAAAGCAGTAAGAGGCAATGGATATCGTTTCGTCTCCAAAGGTGGGACATTCCCTACTGAAACCATCTGGCTTGTTATGAGAAGCTCTGGTTTGTGAGAAGCATATCCCCAAACCTGCCCCGAATGAGATAAAAAATTTACCACGACATATTGATGCCGATCCATGACAGCACGCCAAATTTCATGAATTTCAGACGAGCTTTGGATTTACTAGAATATAAAAACCAGGTATCTCAATGTTTGTGGCCGAGTGACGATGCCAGGGTGTTTGACATTCATTCCCATTTCTTGCATGGGAACTAAGCATGCAACCAAGGACACAGATTTGAATTTTCAACCAATTTATATGCATTAGAGCATGTGCATGTAGTTCAAATTTGAATTACGCACATGAATGCATTGAAAACTCAGTTAATGCATAAAAATGTCCAAACGAACCCCGAAAAATCCCGAAAATTGACACAACATTCCTGTTGTTCTATGTTGACACGAGAAATTTTTTGAAAGCAATAATTGGCAATGGATATCGTTTCGTCCCCAAAGATGGGACATTCCCTACCGAAATCATCATGCTTGTTGTGAGAAGCATATCCCCAAACCTGCCCCAAATGGGACAAACAATTTTCCATGGCATGTTGATGCCGCTCCATGACAGCACGCCAAATTTCATGAGTTTCAGATGAGCTTTGGATTTACTACAATTTAAAAACCAGGTATCTCAATGTTTGCGGCCGAGTGACAGTGGTAGGGTGTTTGACATTCGTTGTCATTTCTTGCATGGGACCTAAGCATGCAACCAAGGACATAGATTTAAATTTTCAACCAATTTATATGCATTAGAGCATGCACATGTAGTTCAAATTTGAATTATGCACATGAATTCATTAAAAACTCAATTAGTGCATAAAAATGTCCAAACGAACCCTGAAAATCCCAAAAATTGACACAACATTCATGTTGTTCTATGTTGACACGAGAAAAAATTTGAAAGCAATAAGAGGCAATGGATATCGTTTCGTCTCCAAAGGTGGGACATTCCGTACCGAAACCATCTGGCTTGTTGTGAGAAGCTCTGGTTTGTGAGAAGCATATCCCCAAACCTGCCCCGAATGGGACAAAAAAATTACCAGGGCATATTGATGCCGATCCATGACAGCACGCCAAATTTCAAGAATTTCAGACGAGCTTTGGATTTACTAGAATTTAAAAACCAGGTATCTCAATGTTTGCGGCCGAGTGATGATGCCAAGGTGTTTGACATTCATTCCCATTTCTTGCATGGGACCTAAGCATGCAACCAAGGACACATATTTGAATTTTCAACCGATTTATATGCATTAGAGCATGTGCGTGTAGTTAAAATTTGAATTATGCACATGAATGCATAAAAAACCTAGTTAATGTATAAAAATGTCCAAGCGAACCCCGAAAAATCGCAAAAATTGACATAACACTCCTATTGTTCTATGTTGACACTAGGAAAAAAGTTGAAATCGAGAAGAGGCAACGGATATCGTTTCGTCCAGAAAGGTGAAACGTTCCCTACCGAAACCATCACACTTGTTGTGAGAAGCTCTGGTTTATGAGAAGCTTATACCCAAACATGCCCTAAATGGGACAAAAATTTTACCATGACATGTTGATGCCGCTCCATGATAACATGCCAAGTTTCATGAATTTTGGACGACTTTTGGATTTACTAGAATTACAAAAGAAAGTATGTCGACATTTGATGGAGAGCCATGGTACCGTAGTGTTCTAAATTCATCCTCATTTCTTGCATGGGATATAAGCATAAACCCATGAACACATATATGATTTTACAACCCTTGTGCATATAGTTTAATTTTGAATTGTGCACCTGAAATGGATATAAAACCAATTTAATGTATAAAATGTCCAAACGAACCCTAAATAATTCCAATTCTTTTATGACACATATATAGTTGCATGTTCACTACAGATAAAAGGTCTAGCAATTCAAACACCGTCCATTCCTGATGTGACCCCATTATGCAATTCAAATCAAGATAAAAATCAAGTAGATCCCACACAGTTCATTATCACCAACCGTGTGAGATGCAGTACAAAATATCCTGGAGCACCATCAGTTTATAGTACGCCTATGGCTTACGCGAGAAGGTGCGTTGGCTACAGTCCACAGTCGGTATGTCAAGCACACTAGCTCTGTGACGCCTGGATAATCAAGCTACAGTAACCTCTGCTAATGATGCCACATCACCTCCGTTACTGTCGCTAATCTCGCGCTAGTTAAAAACGATTCAGATTCAAATTTAAAATAAAGACAAACATCAAATGTTTTCAAACATTAAAACTAAAATATTCAAACTAGGACAAATAAGTCCTAGGTAATAATGGTGGAGAAACCACAATTTTATAAAATGTGTAAATACTCAAAAATGAATAAAATAGTAGCAAAAATAATTAGGTAAATGATTATAAAATAATAAAAAATTCCAAACTATTTTATATTAGGTGCCAAGTTAATTGTGGTAGTGGCATAACTATTAATAATATTTTAGGCACAACTTGGGTACTTCATAAAAACAAAAAATTAATAAAACAAAAAATAAGAAATAAAAGAAAAGAGAAAATAGAAAACAATAACTAAACTAAAACAAAAAAAAGAACCACCCCCCCCACTGGGCTTCGGCCCAGCAGGCCACCAGGCCGCCTAGCCGGCCCAATTGGCCACCCACTCTCCCCATAACCCCTCTGATAGCCCGAAACCCTAACCGACACCCCACTCCCCTGTCAGTCCACTCCTCCCTCTTCCCCCCGATCTGGATCGGGGTTAACTAGCGCCGACGACACCACCTGTCGCCTCCATCGCTACGCCGCCGCCATGCTCCGCTGCGCCCACCTGCGCTACCGTCTCACACAGCCACCACCTCCACCCCGAGCACCCGCAGGTGGCCCGCACCCCCGATCCCCGCCGTTCGGAGTTGTGTCGCCGCCCTCCTCCTCGTTGGACGCCATCGTCGTCGTCTTC
>NC_041392.1:277826185-277833945 GCF_002162155.2 Triticum dicoccoides | reverse complement strand
GCTCGCTCGCCTCGTCGCCCGCCCACGGCCCCCTCGCGCTCCTCGCTTCCCCGCCGGTTCACTCCCGCTGCTGCTCGCTTCCTCTACCGCCGCGCGCCACTGCCCCGCGCTTTGGCTTCGCCCGCCACCGCATTGCTGCGTGCCCACCGGGCCGCTCTGGTCTCCCCACGCGGCCCTGTCGCCCGCTACCTCCCCCAGCCGCGACTGGTGCTCCCTGGCCGCCCTGGCCGGCGCCATCCTCCGCCTCGGCCGGCGCCCGGGGCCAACCGGGGATCGCCCGCTCCAGACGCCCGTCACGCCCGTTCGGGCTCCCGTTAGCGTTGTGCCCGCTAAGGCCCACTAGCCCTATGACAAGTGGGGTCCATCCCCAGAACGTTTATTTAAAAAAGATTAAAAAATAATAATGTATATATATATATTAATTAGTTAACTTAACTTAACTTAATTAATCATGTATAATTAACCTAATTAACTAGTGTTAATTAATTAAATAGTAATTAGATTAGTTAAACCCTAATTAGATTAAAAAGTCCATGACAACTGGGACCCACACGTCAGTTTGACCTAGTCAACACCCCGTTGACTGCTGACGTCACGATGACGTCAGCAAACACTATTCTGGATAATGTTGATTTAAAATAATTAAATAAATCCTAAAAATGTTTTAAATCTTTTAAAATTAATATAAAATAAATCGTAGATCGGTTGGGAAAACTTTGTACATGAAAGTTGCTCAGAACGACGAGACGAATCCGAATACGCAGCCCGTTCGTCCACCACACATCCCTAGCATAGCAAACACGCAAGTTTCTTCCTCTGGTTCATTTGTCCGAAAACATGGAACACCGGGGATACTTTCCCGGATGTTTCCCCCCTTCGCCGGTATCACCTCCTACTGCGTTAGGTCACCTCTAGCACCGTGTACTGCCATGTTACGCTTTGTGATGCTTTGATTGCTTTGTTATTTATTGTGTTCCCCCTCCGTTACTTCTTTCCGGTAGACCCCGAGACTGCTGGCGACCCCCAGTTCGACTACGGTGTCGACGACCCCTCCTTCTTGCCAGAGCAACCGGGCAAGCCCCCCCCCCTTGATCAACTGGATATCGCCTATCCTTCTTTCTACTGCTTGCATTAGAGTAGTGTAGCATGTTACTGCTTTCCGTTAATCCTATTCTGATGCATAGCCTGTCCTTGCTACTACTGTTGTTACCTTTACCTGCAATCCTAAATGCTTAGTATAGGATGCTAGTATTCCATAAGTGGCCCTACATTCTTGTCCGTCTACCATGCTATACTATCGGGCCGTGATCACTTGGGAGGTGATCACAGGTATATACTTACATACATAATATGTGATACATGTGGTTACTAAAGTCGGGTCGGTTCGTATAGTACCCGCAAGAGATTTCCGATGTGGGGGCTGGAGGGGCAGGTGGCTCCATCCAGGTAGTGGTGGGCCTGACTTCCCGATGGCCCCCAATTGTTGCTTTGTGGCGGAGCGACAGTGCAGGTTGAGACCACCTAGGAGAGAGGTTGGCTTGGCCCTGGTTGGCGTTCGCGGTTACATCAATTAACATGCTTAACGAGATCTTGGTATTTGATCTGAGTCTGGCCACTAGCCTATACGCACTAACCAACTACGCGAGAACAGTTATGGGCACTCGACGTCATGGTATCAGCCGAAGCCTTCGTGACGTCAGCAACTGAGCGGCATGCGCCGGGTTGGACCGCGTAACGCAACTTCCTTTGTAATGGAGGTTGCTAGGTCTGCTCACCGGCCACGTCGCAACATGCAGGTGTGCAATGGGCGATGGGCCTAGACCCCTGCACGCATAGGGTTTAGACTAGCATGCTGACCTCTCTGTTGTGCCTAGGTGGGGTTGCAACATGTTGATCTTTCGAGGTCGGGCATGACCCAGGAAAGTGTGTCCGGCCAAAGGGGATCGAGCGTGTTGGGAAATGTGGTGCACCCCTGCAGGGAAGTTTATCTATTCGAATAGTCGTGTCCCTCGGTAAAAGGACGACCCAGAGTTGTACCTTGACCTTATGACAACTAGAAACGGATACTTAACAAAACACACCCTTTCAAGTGCCAGATACAACCGGTGATCGCTCTCTAACAGGGCATTGAGGAGAGGATCGCCTGGTAGGATTATGCTATGTGATGATACTTGGTTAACTTACCATCTACTCTCTTCTACTGCTTCAAGATGGAGGCTGCCAGAAGCATAGTCTTCGATAGGACAACCTATCCCCCTCTTATTCTGGCATTCTGTAGTTCAGTCCACAGATACTACCCATTTCATTGATACCAATTCATATGTAGTGTAGATCCTTGCTTGCGAGTACTTTGGATGAGTACTCACGGTTGCTTTCGTACTTCTTTTTCCCCTTTTCCCGGTTACTGCGATCATATGATGGAGTCTAGGAGCCAGAGGATCTCGAGGATGGTTCTACGCGGAGTTCGACTTTGCGGAGTAGTTAGGAGGTCCCAGGCAGGAGGCCTTGCCTTTTCGATCATTGCTACTTTTGTGCTAGCCTTCTTAAGGCAAACTTGTTTAACTTATGTCTGTACTAAGATATTATTACTTCCGCTAACTCTTGTGTAATTGAGCTTATGTATTTGAGCCCTCGAGGCCCCTGGCTTGTAACATAAAGCTTGTATTATTTTAATTTGTGTCTAGAGTTATGTTGTGATATCTTGCCGTGAGTCCTTGATCTTGATCCTACACATTTACGTGTATGATTAGTGTACGGTCAAATCGAGGGCGTCATAAGTTGGTATCAGAGCCAACTACCTGTAGGAATCCTCCTTCCAACTCCATGGTCGAAGTTGAGTCTAGTCATTACAAAACTTTTACTACCATGGTTGTGTGGCTTACGGGCCCATGTCGCCATTTGGGTGGTATTAGGACCTTTTATTCCTCGTCTATACTCTGGGACTCTGATCTCTCTTCTATCCGGGTTAAAAGATTTTGCTAACTCTAACTCTAGTTTCTCGTAATTACTTCCTTCCGGAGAGCCCCTTATTACAGAAGATCGTCTCCTGCACCAGAAGATTCAGAAGATACTCTTCGATGTTATCCCGAGAACTTGTGTTCATTGCGTTTGCAACTCCCTTCCACCGTCAACCCCTATAGATAACTACATGCACTTGCCATTCTTACCTTAGTCCCCAGTTGCTCTTGTTATTACAAGATACCCCGAAATAGTTGTTGTTGTTCCGAGAATCCTTGTGCCTACTGCCTTGCAGTTCCTTGTCACCTGAATACACCTACAAATTAATACTCACACACACCGAGGATTTGTTTCTCCCCAATTGTTCATGTGTTTCACCAAAGTCTTCGAAATACTATTTGATCTTCGGAAAATCCTCAGCAGCTTATTGCTCTTGAAATTCTTGCTTGCTTGCATTATGGTTAATCCCATAAGTATAGTAATCTTATTGGCATATTTTGCCACTATCAGTTTGAGCCCATTGATAAAATATGTTCTGAATGCACGCAATCCTCAATCAGATCCTAGAATTCATCCTTCTGGCTCAGACGCATTTTAAACATGAGTTGGATCTCGACCAATCAAATTGCCATCGATTGTATCCCTAAGGCTATTGAACTTATCCATCCTTAATCAGAGTGTTTGCTTCTAATCCCTTAATTTGGAAATCATAATTCCTTTGCATTTGAGCTTTGAGTTAGTCAGTTGTTTCTATAATCTGATATCCTTGCATTCTTCTTCCTTTAGTTGAGTACCGATGCTCACATCAGATCCCTTGTGGACCACCAGATCCTTTGTTGGATTTTATCCGACAGTATCCTTCATATTCCATAAGCATGTGAGCCTTTCCTCGGATACATAAAGCTTTTGGTAAATTGTATCCTCTGCTTTGTCAACCATGCTCTACTTTCGAGCTTGTGTTATTTACTCCTGAAGTTTGTGGTATATGTTTCTACGATGCCCCGATGGGTTGAACCTATGCCTTCCTTAATCTGTGTGAACCCGAAAGATTTCACGGGTCATACTTATCTGGTATTGCACCAGGTAAAACTTACTATTGTCATTTTCGAAAAAAGCGAGAGGTGAATGGAAGGTTGTACATTGAAGAAGTGGGAGTCGACCTTGAACTTTGTGTTCATGCCCATGGACACGATGTAAATCCTATCATGGAAGTTTCTTGTAATAATAAATATTCCCTTGATATATTATCATTTAGTATCTGTGAATTGATCCTTTGCAATCGTGGTTCCGATCATATTCTCTCCTTGATTCCATTTCTCGGACTAGTTAAAGCACTTGTCTTCTGCAGATCAATACACCTCTGCAACCTCTATTATGTTCTACCTTCGAGTATTACCCCGTGGTATCTCAATAAAATCACAGAACCATATCACTTCTTATGAGTTCTTCTTCAAGTATTATTTCGCACCGATTCCATTTTTTCCCCGGGTTCTGAGTTGTTAGACACTCAGGGACACCGATAGTGAATCGAGTCCGTAATCTGATTCATTAACTCTAAGTAATTTTCGTTGTTTATGAGTTTAATAATCCTTCAAGTCATTCCTAGCCCGATCGGCTATATCTTTATCATGCTAAATTTTAATTGTGCTACCTAGTCCTTCTTCGCGGAGCACAATTTTTGACGATGAGCTAATCTTACGTCGAACATCCTCGTCATATCATTTCTCCTTGAACATCAAACTTGATTTCAAGTTTATGTCGTACCCTTGGTTCCCATAACCTTTCGCTTCATCGTCATTTGACTTGATGGCATCGCTGACCGATTACATCTTCATGAAATCTCTCGACAATTGTGTCGTGATCATCATCAACATCATAAGCTCTTCCAAGATATATATCAAATACTTGATGGGTAATACCATCCTTGCCCATCGATGATTTGTGTTATCATCGACAACATCCTTGTCTTCCCTCAACGCAAATGTGTTCATGTTTTGGATTGAATCTTAAGTCCCTTGCTATCCAGCATATGTTCTTCTTTACCTTGGAGTATTACCATATTTTATGTCAAGAATGTTGTGAGAATTGCTCCACCACTTAAGAATTCTTGGTATAGTGATACTTCTCACCATCACCATTCTTTCTTGTGTTGTTTCTAACCGGGATACCAACAGGTGAACGGTGCTGTTTGGGTTCTGCCCTTCTATCAACCCTATTGCTTTGGAGTTAATGGTCAATATTACATCCTTAGGCCATTGATTATCGAATCACCATTCTAACATTGATCGTACTACCTAAGCCCATATTTCGGGTACACCTTTTAGCAAATGTTTAATTGTGTATGTTTTTCCTCTAGCATACATCATTATATCATTTGATCCGACAAATGTTATCCCCTTGTTCACATAAGTGTGGAAATACATCTTTTGAAAATCTCAATGAATTGTCGCTGAGTCAATCAGCCACCTCCTCACCTCTCCTTCATTTAATGATGAACTCTTGCTTTGGAACTCGCTTCCGTAGTTCAATTCCCGAGAATCTTAAAATGTCATCTCGACAATTTGTGTTGCACCTTTCTTCTCAGGCATCCTGAGTCTGAGTTATCCCAGCACCACTCAGATTCGAATCTTAGTCAGATATGATGGTTGGAACATATTTTCAAGAGTTATCACATTGGTCTTTATGTCACCCAGTAAGGTGATGTCGTGCCTAGCACACCTGGCCTGAGGCCCCGTTGTTATAGATTCCTTTTCAGCAGGGTTATCCATTCTTCCATGAGGAAATTGTAAGACTTATTCTACAAATTATTCCTAATGGATCCTTTGTGTTTCCAAAGACTGATCTTCACCTGAAGACCATGTCAATGCTATCTCGAAGCATGTCTGTGGTACTCCGAATTTCAATAAGAACATTTGAAGCACAATGCTAAATTTTCTTTATCAATTATCCAAACACCGTTGTATGGGTAATGGCATGAAATTTCTCTCCCCTTTCCTAAAGGGTTTTCTATGTTATATCTCGTCATGGATATCATGCTCTTCTTGCCCTTGGGAAGGATATACCCCTGAAATATGTGTTTAAACACATTTTCCTTTCCATTGTTCTGTTTAACCTGATGATCACATTTTCCTTTCCATTGGTTTGTTTGACCTTTCTTGTGATCTATATAAGATCTAAGCAGTAATATTCTCCTGCTTATGTAAACATCTCGGTGTACAATTCTATCAGCAAGACCCTGTTACTATTGTTGATGACATTCCGGTAGCCACCGATGGATGAGAACTTTGACTATTGGTCCGCCTCATTCAACAAGCAGGAAAATGGTTCTGTGCGTCCCTCGCCCTTGGTACCTACGTTGTTGCCGACATAATTGATAGGCTACCCCCTGACATGCCTTGCTTGAATGATCACGCAAGACGTCTAAGCCCTTCCTACTTGTAACCCACATGGTGGGCCCATAACCCACAGGTCCCAAGATCGAAACCTGGCTTGGCTTCGTATATAATTCATGAGCCACCCTCATAGAGTTATAGTCTGGTCATATACAATATTATTTTTCGTTGCCCCGAACCCCTTTCACACTCTGTTTCACGCATCGAACGATTGCCTGCCGCTCGAAACTTCTCATGATACCTTCTTACTTTGCTCTCGATATTTTCTAAGGTTTCAATCCGAGAGTTACTTTCCCCCACCTTCCCCGATGTTATCTGCCAGATAGCCAACCTAGTAGGGTTCGTTCTCCCGGAATGGCCACCCTTTATTCTTTCATAAGTACGATGGAGTTCCTGAAGAAAGGATGTCGACTTCATCATGATGACCTGAAGCAGAGGAATGAAGACATCAAACGTAGTGGATCTACCTCTTCGAGAAGAGCAACCAAGAACGAGAAGATTTGTTAGGAGTTCGTAACCAGACCTTTCCCCTTTATTCCACCTCTTAAATCTCAGGACGAGATTTCTTGTAGTGGAGGAGAATTGTGACGCCCGAATAATCAAGCTACAGTAACCTCTGCTAATGATGCCATGTCACCTCCGTTACTGTCGCTAATCTCGCGCTAGTTAAAAACGATTCAGATTCAAATTTAAAATAAAGACAAACATCAAAAGTTTTCAAACATTAAAACTAAAATGTTCAAACTGGGACAAATAAGTCCTAGGTAATAATGGTGGAGAAACCACAATTTTATAAAATGTGTAAATACTCAAAAATGAATAAAATAGTAGCAAAAACAATTAGGTAAATGATTATAAAATAATAAACAATTACAAACTATTTTATATTAGGTGCCAAGTTAATTGTGGTAGTGGCATAAGTATTAATAATATTTTAGGCATAACTTGGGTATTTCATAAAAACAAAATTTTAATAAAACGGAAAAGAAGAAATAAAAGAAAAGAGAAAATAGAAAAAAATAACTAAAACAAAACAAACAAAAAAAGAAACCCCCGTGGGCTTTGGCCAGCAGGCCACCAGGCCGCCTAGCCGGCCCAATTGGCCACCCACTCTCCCCATAACCCCTCCGATAGCCCAAAACCCTAACCGACACCCTACTCCCCTCTCGTTCCACTCCTCCTCTTCCCCCCGATCTGGATCGGGGTTAACCAGCACCGACGCCGCCACCCGTCGCCCCCATCGCTACGCCGCCGACCGCCGCCATGCTCCACTTCGCCCACCTGCGCTGTTGTCTCACACAGCCACCACCTCCACTTTGAGCGCCCGCAGGTGGCCCGCACCCCTGATCCCCGCCATTCGGAGTTGCGGCGCCGCCCTCCTCCTCGCTGGACGCCATCATCGTCATCCTC
>NC_041392.1:277727953-277825891 GCF_002162155.2 Triticum dicoccoides | reverse complement strand
TCTTTTTGCACCGCTCACTCGCACGATCTCGCTGTCGCACTGCTTCCCGCAGCCGCTAGTCCCACGCCCCCCCACCCGCACCTGTGCGAACCGCGGTCGACCCCCTGCTCTGCTGCCGAGCCCCGCCATCGCCGTCCGCACCTCCAGCCCGCCTCGCCTTGCGCCTCGCTGGTCGTGGTTTTTTCATGGTAGATGTCCTAGTGAAAGGACTTAGTCATGGAGCCATCGTGATGGGTTAGCTTGAAGGGGTTAAAGCGGAACAAGGGACGCAAGGAATTATACCGATTCGGCCCCTTACGGTGAAGGTAAAAGCCTACTCCAGTTGTGATGGAATTGCTAGCGTTTCGATGACTAGGGAGCGAATCCGCTTTGCGTGGCTCCGGGTCGTCCCTTTATATACACAGGTTAACGCCTGGCGGTTTACAGAATCCCGAGGCCGGCTCATACACGTGCCCAGCTCGGTTTCTACCTTTCCTTGCCTTACAACATAAGTTACATATCATATGGCGGTTTATGTCTACGGGCCCTAATCCGCCTTCGGGCCCTGGGCCTTCATGTTAGATCTCCTCTGTAAAGTGTCATACTTCTTGTCTTCATAAGCTTCAAACATGACTAACTCATTGTGGGCATAACCCAGCCCCTCATGGCCGGTTTATACTTAGTAGTAATATCCCCAACATTAGGCCCCAGATTGATTTGAACTTGTTCATGTCAATCTTCAACACTTAGAAAATTCCTCCTTCAGCACCTTCGCATAAATTTTGTAAATCGCCATGACATCATCCTCCAAGATTGTAGTAAACTGCCATGATGTCACCTGTTATTAAAAATTGTATGTCTCACCTTCATTAATGAACCTCCGACAATCGAGGCGGCAACTCTGTCATAGATCCAATTTTTCGGGCTCCTCGATTTTCGCGCCTGTCACTTATTCCTTCGCCTTATAAATAAGACCGGGGGTCCTTTTCATTTTTTCCCTCTTGCCTCCTCGCTTCTTCTTCCTTGTGCCGACCTGACCCATACGCACAGCCACCGTCATCAAGCTCCGCCCTCGTCTTCACCTCCGGCTGTTGCATCAACCTGCACGTTCCAGAGAAACGCAGCGCGCCTCCGCTGTTTCAGCAGCTTTGGTGAGTTCCTCTTCCTTTCCTCTTTAGATCTGCTAGGGTTCTCGTGAGTTCATAGAAGCTTCATGGTGTTCTACCCTTGTTCTTCATTAGATCCTATATGACGGACTTCAAACTTTATGTACTTCAGTGCGGCAGCAATCACAGTCCTTATTTTGCCTATCAAACCATGCCTTTTGTGTATAAAAACCGATCTAGAACTTCGCGAACTGCTCAAGCACCAACTTTTAGGTCTAAATATTTTCCTTTTCCTGACATGTGGTAGATCCAAAATTCCAATGTGAAACTGTGAAACTTGTTTTTCCTCACTTAGTCATTTTTTGCTTCAGATCTGTACTTTCATTGTGTGTAGGCGGTTTATCCTTTAGAAAATAATCTGCCATATGCCATTAGTCCCCTTGTAAACCGCCAATCGCTTTACCATAATAACATCAACCTCTGGTTTAACAATTTTGCATGCTTGAATACCTTTTCCTTAACTTGCTTCACTTTATGCTTGCCAACCATGAGTCTTAAACCGGCATCAATCTTTTTCCAGCTCTTCATTCGAAATGGCCAAATAATTTTATGCTTGTAACTGGGTCCCTTCCCGGGTTATTGGAGAGCAACTAGATGGATGCGTCAGAACTGGCGCTTTATCAAAACGAAGAAAAATCCACTCGCGAGTTCCTGGTCCAGAAAATCCTCCTACCCCCAAGGATGGCGAGGTAGCGGTATTTGTTGATCATATGAGCCATGGTTTTAAACCGCCTGGATCCAAGTTTTTTCGTGATGTGCTTGCCAGCTTCCAGATCCACCCTCAAGATATTGGACCTAACTCTGTGTCCAATATTTGTGACTTTCAAGTGTTTTGTGAGGCCTATCTGCAAGAAGAGCCGACCGTTGAATTGTTCAGGGATTTTTTCTATTTGAACCTTCGTACTGAATTTGTAGACGGGCCCAACACTGAACTTGGCGGTGTTTCCATTCAGAAAAGGAAGGACGTCAGCTTCCCTCATGCCAAACTTCATAGTCATCCTAAGGATTGGAACCAGACTTGGTTCTACTGTAAGGATACTTCCCCTAATGATGAGAACCCTCTGCTGTGTTATCGTGCTCACCGTCTTACCAACACACATCCATTTCCACAACGGCTGACTGCCAAGGAACGGGCCACATATGCACCACAACTCGCCAAGCTTAGAGCTTTTGTGGCTAATGGTTTGACCGGAATTGATTTTGGTCGTTGCTAGATATCTTGGAGTATTTTACCGTTAAGCCGTCACCCCGGTTTAATGTGTGACTACACAGGGACTCAAAAGATCCTCAATGACATATTGATATTCAGCTAACACAGGTTGAAGTTACTGAGTCTGCTAAGAATACTGAATGAATCGGAGGTTGTCTATAGCAAGACCGGGTTAAGTCCCTTCTATACTTTGAATAAACCGCCAGCTGTAAGAATTTCCTCACTCCTGCTTGTGCTTGATATTCTTAACTGTGTAATATTTTATATCCTCTATCAATCTTTTAACAGGGTGACGACTCATTTTGGAAGAAGAAACCTCAAGATAAACCGGCAAGACCCCTCGACCTAAGACGAAGGTTGTCAAGAAATCTGCCAAGAAGAAGGCAGCTGAATCCATCGGGTTGAACCTCGATGAGGATCTTGATAATCCGGCCTCATAGGTAGAACTTGACTCTCTTGGTTCGTTTTTCATACACCTCATTGATAATGATTATTATCAGGATGACGCTGAAGGCAGCCAAGCCAATGACGCAGAGGTAATTATCCTTTCCTTCGGTTCAGACCCTCTGCCAACACAAAAAGTCCGTCAAGCAATCCGGAAAGTAAGATTTTCTCACCCCCTAGCTCTCTTGGACCCACACTTTCTTTTGAAGAAGCAGCAACACGAAGCTCGCCGCACAACCCGGCACAGCGGCCAAGTAGTTACTTTAGCCGGTTTACCGAACACTCCGGTTCGGAAACGTTAATCTGAGGCCTCAAACACTTCCGATACTTCTTATCCCAAGGCAGGTTATTTCCGACAACCACTTAATCCGTCTGATTCAAATTATTAGGGAATGCCTCATTCATCATTTGGCGAGTCAATGGCCACACGGCTCCCTCCTCTTAAAACGGTTCCTGGGTAAGCACTTTAAACTTAATCCTTTGACGCTTTATACTTGCGTGCTATACTAACCTTTTATTTTTCCTTTTAGAGCCAAGGCCAGACCCAGCAAGAAAGCTCGGGTAAATAAACCGTCTGATGATAATGTGGTTATTGAACCGGAGAGAACTCCAGAACCGGAAGGAACAAATGCTGACGCCATGCTTGATGATCCACCACCTCAAGATCATGACTTTGTTGTTGAACAAGTAGAAGTTGATGCAACAGGCCATGCTGACAACCCGACAAGCCCGGTCCGAACTGATGATAAACCGTCAAGTCCGGCTAAGGCAACTGATAAATCGTCAATTCCAGTAAAAGCTATTGATGACAAGGAAAATGACATTATGATTACTAGCATTGGCCACACCACCCTTGCCAATCATGTTGCGTTACCAAAGCATAGTGCCAAAGAAGAGCTTTCTACTATGGGCAAAGGCAAGTGGAGCACAGACTTGTCAAGCTACGCCCACCTCAACGCCCGAGAACTTCATTCTGATTTTTTAAACCATCTGTACACAAACTGCGACTACGAAGCCGGTTTAGTGAATCTGATGAAAGAGCGATATGAGGTAACTACATAACTGTTTCTCTCTTATGTCCAATTTCAAGTACAAACTCCAGTAGTCCCCAAGGGCCGATTTATGATGCCAACCTAAACTGGGACTTTGCAATATCTCAACTTTGCATGCTTAGCCTCCAAGGGCCGGTTGATGTTTTTAAGATGAACCGGTACTTTAGAATTGTAATCTTTTAACTTTCGCCTGTGTAGTCCCCAAGGGCCGGTTTATCTTTCCAAGATGGACCGGGACTTTGACCAATGTTACTTTGAGCAAATGTACATTAGCCCCCAAGTGCCAAGAATAATACTTGTATTGTGCTTGGGACTTGTATTTTTTTTTTTGATAATCAAGCAAATAGGCATTAGCCCCCAAGTGCCAACTGTATAACTTGTTATGTGCTTGGTACTTCAAATATGTATTGCCAACTCATGATATGTGTATCTCGTATAGGCTGAGCTGAGCAAAAAGGAGGCCCAAACCACTGATCTCCAAGATAATATTAAATCCCAGCAAGCAGAAACCTCCAAAGCCAAAGAGGAACTGGCCAGCGCCTTAGAAGCCATGGAGAAGCTGAAAGAAACGTTTAAGAAGGAGCGGGCGGATTCGGGCATAGAGAAGACCGCATTGCAAAAGAGAGCTGAGGATGCAGAAGCAGCGCTTAAACCAGTGGCCGAAGAGCTGACTGGTTTAAAGTGGCAGATAAATGCCATGACCGATGTTGTGTTTGGTAAATATCCTAACCTAAAGTTTTCTACATACATTATCTCATCATTACCGGTTTATTGATGCTTGCAATGACACAGGAACTCGCATTACCCATTTCGGCTCTGACATGCGAATGAGGCTGAAGGCTGCATATACTCTTATAGAGCAGCTATATTCCGGAGCCCAACGGGCCATTTGCACTGCTGCTCATAACAAACCGACTCCAACTTTGATAAAGGAAACCCTTGAAAAGCTGTCAATGCTACCTACCTGGTTGGACGAGTTAAAAAGATCAGCTGCAAGGTCAGGTGCGCTAACTGCGCTAATCCGGGCTAAGGCATGGATACCAAATCTTGACTCATCGGATATAGGCAGCGACTATCCTGGCATTAAGTAGGACGGTTCAGAATTCAACAATGATGATCTTCGAAGGTTGACCAAGGAAATGCGCCCCTTAGCGAGCAAACTGGCTGAAGAAACAGATCTTTATCATTATCAGTTGGTTTATGATACTGACAACACACGACATCCTGCGCCGACTCATGATGCGGAAGAGCTATCCCGCCAATCCGTAAGCATACCTATGCCCCTGATGTTGACCCCTCCAACCTTATAAGCGATGAAGCAGTGTTCCAAGCCTTAACTGGAATCGATTGGGCAACCATTGACTTCCAGCCACTAGGTAGAGAGGAGGAGGATGCACCAGCACAAGACGATCCACAGCCTTCAAGTTAGCCTGGTGATGAGTCATGATCCGGATGCCGGTTTAGCCTTTTGCGTACTGCCACACTTGCTGAAAACAATTATTCTTTTTGGGCATTAAAGTGCCTTGTAATAGGCTAGTTCAAAATACTTGGTCTGCTATGCCATCGCGCATAATTATGTTGCCTGATACTGTTAATCCATCCTGCTTTAGGATATATTATGTTCATAATCCGTAGCGGTGTTATGCAAACAATTCCTCCATACAAGAAGTTTGAAAGTGTCCTGGCGGTTTACCGCAGGACGGGTCATGATGCCCAAATATATAGCCGGGGTTTATAACCAACATTGTACTTTGAAAATAATCAAAGATGAAAGAGATGATACCTGTGATATTGAATCACACTGTTGGTTGACCAACTTTTGTATATTTAGGGTGATAACCCCAATCTTGAGTATTGATAACTCCTTCCATGTTTTGTCGGTTTATGATAAAACCGTACCGGGTTATAATAAACACCGGTGTATCCATATATAATGTTGGTGACTTGTAGTCAAAACTAGACCGGGTCAATAAACGTCGGATTATAACTAATCATGTACTTACAACTTATTGTTGAAAGCCAGCCCGGGTCAATAAACGTCGGTTTATCATAAGATATTATGAATCTCACCAAAGGAGAAAAAACTTGGCAAATAAAAACATAAAAAGAACATGCAAGGCTTTTCATGGGCTGCCAAGCCCAAAATCGAGGCTTTTCATGGGCTGCCAGGCCACTGAGTTAAACCATTTTTCGAAGCCTTTTAAGACGGACCTCACATTAACCAATCGTCATTTTAACTTTGACAAGGTCAAGGTCTATGAGATTGACTTGTCAAACGTTCGGCGGGTCATACCAGGATTACCTGGATGGAGTGGCTTACTTAAAAAGGTAGGATAACCCAGGGTTTTAGGTGAATACGCCTGGCTTCCAAGCCTGGCTTGATAGCCTATTACAAGGGTGTAGACTTCTTTGTTCTTTGAGAAGCAAAGAGCCCCCGAGCAATATTTTGAGCTGTGCTCAATGGGTGCCTATGTTTGAGTTGTGCTTTTGCAACACTCTCTTTGGCCCCATGTGATTTCCTTTTGGCCTTAAGCCGGTCAAGAGGCGTATCTATGGTTCAAATACAACCAATCCCCCAAGTGATTTCCCTGGTGGCCTTATGCCGATCAAGAGCTGTAGCTATGGTTCGAATACGACCAAGCCCCCAAGTGACTTTTTATATATATGGCTTTATAAGCCGGATCAATGGGTAAATAGAACTCCGCTTTATAAACAGAAGCCCCCATGTAACCACACATGATGTAAGAAAATCAACAAAGACCCCGCTTTAGCTGAGGCACAGGTTTATTATATTGATCATAATATATACATTGTCATAACTATGCACATAAGAAGAGCATGTGGCTCAAGTAAAGTAAGGCCAAAGATGAGCTATATTCCATGGCCGTTGGATCTCCTCCTTTGATTTACGTGAGTCTTTGTGCTCTAGAACATCAATAAGGTAGTATGATCCGTTGTGCAGATTTTTGCTGACCACAAAAGGTCCTTCCCAAGGTGGGGACAACTTGTGCATATCAGTTTGATCCTGGATGAGCCGGAGCACCAGATCGCCTTCTTGAAAAGTTCTGGTTTTAACCCAGCGGCTGTGATAATGACGCAGGTCTTGCTGATAAATCGCCAAACGAGCCGCTGCAATATCACGCTCCTCATCTAACAGGTCCAGTGAATCCTGACGTGCTTTCTCATTATCAGCTTCAACATAAGCCGCCACACGGGACGAGTCATGGCGGATGTCACTAGGGAGAACCGCCTCTGCTCCATAGACCATGAAGAAAGGTGTGTAACCCGTAGATCTGTTCGGTGTGGTATTGATGCTCCATAACACAGAAGGTAACTCCTCCACCCAACAACCCAGTGTCCGCTTTAAAGGAACCATAAGCCGGGGCTTGATGCCTCTCAAAATCTCTTGATTGGCTCTCTCTGCTTGACCATTAGATTGGGGGTGAGCCATGATGACACGTCGAGCCAGATGTGCTCACGTTCACAAAATTCTTCCATAGCACCCTTGGATAGATTAGTACCATTATCGGTTATGATGTTGTGTGGAAAACCAAAACGGAAGATCACCTTTTTGATGAATTGAACCGTTGTAGCTGCATCACACTTACTGACTGGCTCTGCCTCCACCCACTTGGTGAACTTATCAACTGCCACCAAAAGGTGGGTCTTCTTATCCTTGGACCTCTTAAAGGGCCCAACCATATCCAGCCCCTAAGTTGCAAACGGCCAAGTGATTGGAATCATCCTTAATTCTTGAGACGGAACATGAGCGCGGCATGCAAACTTCTGACAACCATCACACCGCTTTACTAAATCCTCAGCATCAGCATGAGCCGTCAACCAATAAAAGCCATGCCGAAAAGCCTTAGATACCAAGGATTTTGAACCGGCGTGGTGACCACAATCTCCTTCGTGGATCTCACACAAAATCTCACAGCCTTCCTGAGGAGACACACAACACTGAAATGCCTTTGTTACACTGCAATGATGCAACTCCCCATTGATAATGGTCATTGACTTGGATCGCCGGATTATCTGCCTGGCCAAAGTTTCATCCTCCGGTAACTCGCCCCGGTTCATATACACCAAGTATGGGACCGTCCAATCCGGGATAACATGAAGAGCTGCCACTAACTGAGCCTTCGGGTCAGGAATGGCCAAATCCTCCTCCGTAGGTAACTTGACCGACGGGTTATGTGAAACATCCAAAAATACATTGGGTGGAACCAGTTTACGTTGAGAACCCAACTTAAAGCGTCCGCCGCTTCATTCTTTCGTCGGTCCACATGGTCGACTTGATAGCCCTTGAAATGACCTGCAACAATATCTACTTCCTGACGATATGCTGCCATGAGTGGATCCTTGGAATCCCAAGTGCCAGACACTTGTTGGGCTACCAGGTCCGAGTCACCAAAGCACTTAACCCGGCTTAAATTCATCTCCTTAGCCATCCGAAGACCATGGAGCAAGGCCTCATATTCAGCTGCATTGTTAGTGCAAGGGAACATTAAACGGAGAACATAACAAAACTTATCACCTCGTGGGGAAGTTAATACGACTCCAGCCCCCGAGCCCTCCAATTGTCTGGACCCATCAAAATGAATAGTGCAATAAGTGTTATCTGGCTTTTCCTCCGGTGCCTGCAACTCTGTCCAGTCATTGATGAAATCCACTAGTGCTTGGTACTTGATCGGTGTGTGAGGCATATATTTTAACCCGTGAGGTCCAAGCTTAATGTCCCACTTGGCGACCCGGCCAGTTGCTTTCCTGTTTTGGATGATATCCCCCAAGGGGGGCAGAACTGACCACCGTGATAGAATGACCCTGAAAATAATGCTTGAGCTTCCGGCTTGCCATAAAAACTCCATACACCAGTTTATGCCAATGTGGGTACCTCTGCTTGGACTCAATAAGCACCTGACTAATATAATAAACCGGTCGTTGAACCGGATACTCCTTACCGGCCTCCTTGCACTCCACAACAATAGCCACACTAACAGCCCGGGCATTAGCAGCCACATATAACAACAAGGGCTCTTTATCAACAGGAGCAGCAAGGATGGGTGGCTCAGCTAGCTGCTGCTTTAAACTCTCAAAGGCTTCATTGGAAGCATCACTCCAGACGAAATGGTCTGTCTTCTTCATCATCTGATACAAAGGGATTGCCTTTTCTCCCAAACGGCTGATAAACCGGCTCAATGCCGCAATACGACCCGCCAGACGCTGAACATCGTTAATACACGCCGGTTTAGCCAGAGACGTAATAGCTTTGATCTTCTCCGGATTAGCTTCAATGCCCCTGTTAGACACCAGAAAACCCAAGAGCTTGCCTGTCGGTACACCAAAGACACATTTGGCCGGATTAAGCATCATCTTATAAACCCGGAGGTTATCAAAAGTCTCCTTCAAGTCATCTATCAATGTTTCCTCCTTTCTGGACTTTTCCACAATATCATCCACATAAGCATGAACATTGCGCCCAATCTGATTATGAAGACAACTATGTACACAGCGTTGATAAGTCGCCTAGGCACTTTTGAGCCCAAAAGGCATAGATACATAGTAGAAGGCTCCAAAGGGAGTTATAAAAGATGTCTTCTCCTGGTCCTTAACTGCCATTTTGATCTGATGATAACCAGAATAAGCGTCCAGAAAACACAAACGGTCACAACCCACCGTAGCATCAATGATTTGATCAATACGAGGGAGAGCAAAGGGATCAGCTGGACAGGCCTTGTTCAAATCTGTTTAATCCACACACATACGCCAAGTGCCATTCTTCTTAAGTACCAGCACCAGATTAGCTAGCCACTCAGGGTGAAAGACCTCCACAATAAACCCTGCTGCCAAAAGCCAGGCTACCTCCACACCAATAGCCTTGCGCCTTTCTTCATTGAAGCGGCAGAGAAACTGCCTGATCGGTTTAAACTTAGGATCTATATTAAGAGTGTGCTCAGCGAGTTCCCTCGGTACACCTGGCATATCAGAAGGTTTCCATGCAAAGATGTCCCGGTTCTCACGGATGAACTCGATGAGTGCGCTTTCCTATTTAGGATCCAGGTTAGTTCTGATGCTGAACTACCTCGATGAATCGCCAGGAACAAAGTCAACCAGCTTAGTCTCCTCAGCCGATTTAAACTTCAAAGCCGGATCATGCTCTGTAGTTGGCTTTTTCAGAGAAGTCATATCTGCCGGATCAACATTGTCTTTGTAAAACTTCAACTCCTCTGTTGCACAGACCGACTCAGCATAGGCCGCATCACCTTCTTCACATTCCAAAGCAATCTTCCGGCTCCCATGCACTATGATGGTCCCTTTATGACTCGGCATCTTAAGCTGCAGATAAACATAACAGGGCCTTGCCATGAACTTAGAATAAGCCGGTCGTCCAAACAGGGCATGATATGGGCTCTTGATTTTCACCACTTCAAAAGCCAATATTTCTAACCTTGAATCATGATCATCTCCAAAAGCAACCTCTAGAGCTATCTTACCAACTGGGTGCGCCGATTTACCAGGCACCACACCATGAAAGACGGTGTTCGGCAGTTTAAGATTTTTATCTATCAACCCCATGCGACGGAAGGTTTCATAATAAAGGATATTGATACTGCTCCCTCCATCCATGAGTACCTTGGTGAACTTGTACCCCCAACCTGAGGTGCCACCAGTAATGCCAGGTGACTCGGATTATCAATCTGGGGTGGATGATCCTCTCGACTCCACAAAATGGGTTGTTTAGACCAGGGCAGATAACGGGGCACTGCCGGTTCAACGGAGTTTATTGCCCTTTTATGAAGCTTCTGATCGCTCTTACACGAGCTAGTGGTGAAGACATGGTACTGCCCACTATTCAACTGCTTCGGATTACTCTGATAACCCGATTTTTGCTGCTGCTGACTCCCCTGATGATTATAACCTCCTTGGTTGCCCTGACTTCCTTGATTGCCATGTCCGGTTTGGTTGCCTTGGAATCCTGAACCGGAGCTGCCTCCACCATAACCCGGCCCATGAGAACCGCCTCCTGAACCGCCAGGTGGTCCATGGTCGTATTGGAATAGATTCGAAATTTTAAACTCCCGCATGATAAAGCAATCCTTCCAAAGGTGCGTAGCCGGCCTTTCTCGCGACTCGTGCTTTGGGCAAGGCTGGTTTAACATACGCTCAAGATTGGGACCTAATCCTCCACCCCGCTGGGGCAGTTTACCCTTATGGCGCTGACCATTATCCTGGGTGTTGGTATTAGCCACAAAGTCCAAGCTATTATCCGCCTTGCACTTACCATTGTTCCCATAACCCGCCGGGTTATGCTGCTGCCCCTTGGCACTGCCATTCTTCTTTCCCTTCCCTGGCTTTTCATCCTCAGACTCAAGGTCCTTAGTGCTATCTGGATCGGCATATTTAACCAAAGCTACCATAAGCGTTGCCATGCCATTGCAGTGACGCTTGAGTCTCCCTAACTTCAGCTTCAAAGGCATAAACCGGCAATTTCCTTCCAAAGTTAAGACCGCCATATCAGCATTGATGTGGTCTGATGAATGTAGGATGGCTGATACCCGCTTCACCCAATGGGTTGTAGACTCCCCTTCCTCTTGAACACAGGCGGCTAAGTCCATAATTGACATAGGCTGCTTGCACGTATCTTTGAAATTCTGGATAAACCGGCTTTTTAACTCAGCGCATGACCCAACGGAGTTAGTTGGTAAACTTTTCAACCAAGTACGAGTTGTTCCTTCTAGCATCATGGTGAAGTACTTAGCACATGCCGCATCATCCACATCCAGCATCTCCATCGCCATCTCATAGCTCTCGATCCATGATTCACGGGGTAAATCAGCAGTGTAATTGGGCACCTTATGAGGACCCTTGAAATCCTTGGGCAGCCGCACGTTACGTAAGGCCGGGGTGAGACACGGCACCCCCAAAGAACTGAAAACCACACCTGGTTCCACCGAGGTGGTTGGACGAACCGGAGTAAGCTGACGGGCCGCGTGTTATGCTGCTAACTCGGCTTCTTGTTGTGCTCTACCATGATCCACCACATCCTGGGCATTAGCACCGCCGCCCGCCGGCTTATGGCCTCGTGGCGGGTTACAGTCTCGCACGCTGCTTGATACGGCCGGTTCATCAATATGCCTGCTGTAACTCTGACTTGGGTGGGGGTGGAATGAATCCTCTCACGACTGTACAAATAAGCCTGCTGTTGGGTCAAAGTTGTCTAAAGGAGCTCCCTAACTCGTCGTGTTTCAACTGCTACTGGAGACTCGCCATCGATTGGGAGAGCTGCCAATCGTGAAGCGGCGGCAACGATGTTATCCAATGGGTTAGAGTAATGACACGGAGGCATTGAGACGTGTTGTGATGGGACATTGTTCTGATGAGGCGGATCCATCGCGCGCGGCTGAATCGGCGCCCCTGTTCCAGGTGCCTCCACCCGATTTACCACTGGCTGGTTGCTGGTCCCTGCTCCTGGCGTATTAAAGAGATTCCTTCCCTCGTAAAACGGAGGAAGGTGAGACCGGTACCTTCTCCTCATGACATCATTTGACGCGCTCTGATCCAGCATAAACCGATAAGCTTGTGCCTCTAACTCGGCCGCTCTGCGGCCATCCTGGTGTTCTCCGCTGCCAGATCTACCTTAGCTTGAGCTATCTGATCCTTCACCTTTGCAATTTCTGCGTTATGTTGATCCTGATCTACCTGATTAACCTTAGCTGCCAACAATGTTGCCAAAGTGTCGAATAAATCGAACAAAATTTGAACCGGTGCTGGCGCGGGGCCTCCTACCCCAGCAGGTGTTGCAGCTGCTGAACCGGAAATAATTGCCGCTGCGGTAGAAGAATGTTGCGCCGACTGCATACCAGCCATGAAAATCGCAACTCGGCTCGGCGGGTGAGAGAGGTCTAGAATACTGTCGCCATTGGAACCACCACTAATCCAGCCATCATGCAGCTGATACAGCGACTCGGTTTCTCCGGTTGAAGACTCGTCATCAGAGTAAATGATGGTTTCGCCACCAGATACTGATCTATCCCTAGATTCCGCTCCATGGATGACTCCCACAAAGGCACGCTTTACGGCAGTCTGAACTCGGGCCGATCTTGCGCGTTGAGCCGTCTCGACGATGTCGGTGCAGATGTCCGGCTCAGGGCCTGGTTCGCCGATCTTGCCGATGATGACGTGTATTCGGCCAAAGGGGACCCGGTACCCGTACTCAATCGAGCCGGCCTCGGGGCCCCAGCCTGCGTCGTCGATGTAGAGCTTGACGCGACGACTCTTGGTCATCCGGCCCATAGTGTATCCCTTGAGTCCTTCGAAGCTGCCCTCCAAGAACTTGAAACCATCGTGTGATAGCCCCACGGTGGGCGCCAACTGTCGTGGTTTTTTCACGGTAGATGTCCTGGTGAAAGGACTTAGTCGTGGAGCCATCGCGACGGGTTAGCTTGAAGGGGTTAAAGCGGAACAAGGGACGCAAGGAATTATACTGGTTCGGCCCCTTATGGTGAAGGTAAAAGCCTACTCCAGTTGTGATGGAATTGCTAGGGTTCCGATGACCAGGGAGCGAATCTGCTTTGCCTGGCTCTCGAGTTATTGTTTGTTGTCCCTAAACTGCCGCCGGGTTGTCCCTTTATATACACAGGTTAACGCCCAGCGGTTTACAAAATCTCGATGCCGACTCATACACGTGCCCGGCTCGATTTCTACCTTTCCTTGCCTTACAACATAAGTTACATATCATATGGCGGTTTATGTCTACGGGCCCTAATCCGCCTTCGGGCCCTGGGACTTCATGTTAGATCTCCTCCGTAAAGCGCCATACTTCTTGTATTCATAAGCTTCAAACATGACGAACTCATTGTGGGCATAGCCTGGCCCCTCATGGCCGGTTTATACTTAGTAGTAATATCCCCAACACCGCCCGTGATCAACATGGACCACGCGCGCCCGCGCAACCACAACCGCACTAGCTCGCCTCGTCGCCGCGCCCACGGCCCCCTAGTGCTCCTTGCTTCCCTGCCGGTTCACTGCCGCTGCTGCTCGCTTCCTCTATCGCCGCGCGCCACTGCCCCGCGCTTTGGCTTCGCCCGCCACCGCGTTACTGCGTGCCCACCGCGCCGCTCTGGTCTCCCCATGGGGCCATGTCACCCGCTACCTCCCCCAGCCATGACTGGTGCTCCCTGGCCGCCCTGGCCAGCGCCCTCCTCCGCCTCGGTCGGCGCCGTTAGCGTCGTACCCACTAAGGCCCACTGGCCCTATGACAAGTGGGGTCCATCCCCCAGAATGTTTATTTTAAAAAAAGATTAAAAAGATTAAAAATATATTAATTAATTACTTAATTAATTATGTTTAATTAACCTCATTAACTAGTGCTAATTAATTAAATAGTAATTAGATTAGTTAAACCCTAATTAGATTAAAAAGTCTATGACAACTCGGACCCACATGCCAGTTTGACCCAGTCAAT
This sequence comes from Triticum dicoccoides, assembly GCF_002162155.2. Lineage (NCBI taxonomy): Eukaryota > Viridiplantae > Streptophyta > Magnoliopsida > Poales > Poaceae > Triticum > Triticum dicoccoides. The sequence continues at coordinate 277,811,575 of NC_041392.1, read as the reverse complement.
GCCCTGTTGACTGCTGACGTCATGATGAGATCAGCAAACACTATTCTGGATAATGTTGATTTAAAATAATTAAATAAATCCTAAAAATGTTTTAAATCTTTTAAAATTAATATAAAATAAACCGTAGCTCGGTTGGAAAAACTTTGTACATGAAAGTTGCTCAGAACGATGAGAAGAATCCAAATACACAGCCCGTTCGTCTGCCACACATTCCTAGCATAGCAAACACGCAACTTTCTTCCTCCGGTTCATCTGTCAGAAAACACGGAACACCCGGATGTTTCCCCCCTTCGCCGGTATCACCTCCTACTGCATTAGGTCACCTCTAGCACCACATATTGCCATGTTACACTTTGTGATGCTTTAATTGCTCCGTTATTTATTGTGTTCCCCCTCCGTTACTTCTTTCCGGTAGACCCCGAGACTGTTGGCGACCCCCAGTTCGACTACGGTGTCGACGACCCCTCCTTCTTGCCAGAGCAACCAGCCAAGCCCCCCCTCCCTTGATCAACCAGATATCGCCTATCCTTCTCTCTACTGCTTGCATTAGAGTAGTGTAGCATGTTACTGCTTTCCGTTAATCCTATTATGATGCATAGCTTGTCCTTGCTACTATCGTTGTTACCCTTACCTGCAATCCTAAATGCTTAGTATAGGATGCTAGTACTCCATCAGTGGCCCTACATTCTTGTCCGTCTGCCATGCTATACTATCGGGCCGTGATCACTTGGGAGGTGATCACGGGTATATAGTTATATACATAATATGTGATACATGTGGTGACTAAAGTCGGGTCGGCTCGTAGAGTACTCGCAAGAGATTTCCGATGTGGGGGCTGGAGGGGCAGGTGGCTCCATCCAGGTAGTGGTGGGCCTGAGTTCCCGACGGCCCCCAATTGTTTCTTTGTGGCGGAGCGACAGGGCAGGTTGAGACCACCTAGGAGATAGGTGGGCCTAGCCCTAGTCGGTGTCTGCGGTTAGATCAATTAACACGCTTAACGAGATCTTGGTATTTGATCTGAGTCTGGTCACTGGCCTATATGCACTAACAAACTACGCGGGAACAGTTATGGGCACTCGATGTCGTTGTATCAGCCGAAGCCTTCGTGACATCAGCGACTGAGCGGCGCGCGCCGGGTTGGACCGCATAATGCAACTTCCTTTGTAATGGAGGTTGCTAGGTCTTCTCACCGGCCACGTACGCAACGTGCAGGTGTGCAATGGGCGATGGGCCCAGACCCCTGCGCGCATAGGGTTTAGACCGGCGTGCTTACCTCTCTGTTGTGCCTAGGTGGGGCTGCGACGTTTTGATCTTTCGAGGCCGGGCATGACCCAGGAAAGTGTGTTCATCCAAAGGGAATTGAGCATGTTGGGAAATGTGGTGCACCCCTGCAGGGAAGTTTATCTATTCGAATAGTCGTGTCCCTCGGTAAAAGGACGACCCGGAGTTGTACCTTGACCTTATGACAACTAGAAACAGATACTTAATAAAACACACCCTTTCAAGTGCCAGATACAACCGGTGATCGCTCTCTAACAGGGCGACGAGGAGAGGATCGTCATGTAGGATTATGCTATGTGATGATACTTGGTTAACTTACCATCTACTCTCTTCTTCTGCTTCAAGATGGAGGCTGCCAGAAGCGTAGTCTTCGATAGGACTAGCTATACCCCTCTTATTCTGGCATTCTGCAGTTCAGTCCACAGATACTACCCATTTCATTGAAACCAATGTATATGTAGTGTAGATCCTTGCTTGCGAGTACTTTGGATGAGTACTCACGGTTGCTTTCCTACTTCTTTTTCCCCTTTTCCCGGTTACTGCGATGATATGATGGAGTCCAGGAGCCAGAGGATCCCGAGGATTGTTCTACACGGAGTTCGACTTCGAGGAGTAGTTAGGAGGTCCCAAGCAGGAGGCCTTGCCTTCTCGATCGTTGCTACTTTTGTGCTAGCCTTCTTAAGGCAAACTTGTTTAACTTATGTCCGTACTCAGATATTATTGCTTCCGCCGACTCTTGTGTAATCAAGCTTATGTATTCAAGCCCTCGAGGCCCCTGGCTTGTAATATAAAGCTTGTATTATTTTAATTTGTGTCTAGAGTTGTGTTGTGATATCTTCCCGTGAGTCCTTGATCTTGATCGTACACATTTGCATGTATGATTAGTGTACGGTCAAATCGAGGGTGTCACAAGCTCGCTCCCCAAATATCATTTCACTGTTCAATCATCCCCGGTGAAAGATGGGGACGTGGACCCGTGTCGTGAGGGCAACTTCGGTGGCCCACTTCGGCAAGAGCGCGGCCGCATCCTCCATGCGCGTGCTAACAAGGTGCATGAGCGCAGCCGCAATCTGCGACCGGGCGGCCAAGGCAGGCCAAACTTCTGCTGTTGATTCTTAGGTGGCGGCAGCAACATCTGCCTCGGGGATAGCAACTGGAGAGAGCGGCACAGCAGCTTTCCATTCCATAGCGGCGGCCTTATCCCTGATGGAGGCTGCCCACGACCATGTCGAGGCCGCCCACGCCCATCTCGTGGCGGTCACCGCACAAATCAAATGAAGCTTCTCTGACAACGGTCGGCAACCCACGACCGAGTTGGCAATCACCGAGAGCGTTCGAGCAGCCATCCGTTCCTCCGCTGCATACCTTGCATCGACGGAGCCCGTCCAAGCCCAGATCGCGGCCGCCCATGCCCAGCTCATGGTGGCATTTTCCAATCATATGGAGGACGCGGATGGAAAGATGCTTGCCAAGTATGGTGCGATGGATGCCATGGAGCCCCTTCCCCAGGAGACCATCGGGCACGAGCTGGACATGGAGGCGGCGATGGAGATCGACGAGCACCAGCCGTAGTAGTACTCTTTGTTTTGTTTAATTAAGAGCGCCGGTCTTTAATTTGTTAGAGTAAAGTTTAGGTCAGCTAGCTCTTTTTAATTGCTGAACATGCTCGATTAAGAAGTATGGGCGTGTTGTAGTCTCCTTTTTGTACCCAAATTATGCAATGACGTGGATGACCACTTTAACCAGGGAAATTCGAACCAAAATTTTTGACGTTCAAACTCATCACACACGGGTTAAGCTATCTAAATCGTTTGTGATGTTCACATATCATACACAGTTCTGAATAAGGAACCTTGTTTGATGACACTTTGCGCGCCAGTTTTTTTGCTGAAGCGATTCCAAATTTTCAGCCTTCGCGGAAATATCTACCTCCCCGCCCCTCCTCCTTACCAAAATCCACATTTCCCCTGTTTCCGCCTTCCTTTCCAAGTTGAAACCTTCACTCCTTGCTTGCAGCACCGCCTCCTCGCTCGCGACCCTCCTTCATGCTGCTTGGCCTTGTCTATCCAGGCATGTAATCCACACCCGACCCCCATCCTCCTCCTTCCACATCCCACATGCCCCGATTGCCGGCGTGAAACCTTCCACCCAAATCACCGACCCCTCCACCAAATAAGTGCCGCCCTAAGCCATGGTGCACGCAGTATAGCCAGGAGCTCAAGGAGCATTTGGCAACAGAGAAGCAAATCGCGTTCGCATGGGCGGATGAGGTCACGATGGCTGCCATTCGTGCCGACCCCCAGATCTTGGAGGAGCACCTTGCCATTTGCTAGCTATGCTGGTTAAGCATGCTCGGTTTACCCGTTGCATGTGCTGCTCCTGCCTTTCCTTCACAAATTCTAGTGAATTGTGCTATCTAATTGTACCATGCAATTTGTTGCTCTAGTGTATATGTTCTATATGTCGTGTAGTGTGGTGCTCAGTTATTACTTGTTTGGTTAATTAGTTGTCGTCTTCAGTTAACTGTTTGGTTCAATTCTGCAAATGTGATGTTCAATTCTTCATGATGCAATTTTGTATTGTCTTCCATGTGAGAAATAAACTAAATTTATATTTACAAAATACATGAGAAACGAATACAATTGCTATATTTCCAAGTTATCAAGCATGCTTGGTTTCGTTATACATTGTGCAATGTGGTGCTCCATTAACGTTTGGTTCATTTGTGTTGTGGTGTTTGGTTCAATTCTGCAATGCAATGTTCAATAGTTGTGGGTGCATTCTGTTATTGTATACCATGTGAGGAATAAATTAAATTTGGTTGTAGTAAATACATGAGAAACAAATACAATTGTTATATTTCCAAGTTGTTAAGCATGATTGGTTAGGTTAATTGTCTGATCTTCTATTAGGAGTATGTTATATTGTGCAATGTGGTGCTCGGCTAATGTTTGGTTCATTTGTTGTGGTGTTTAGTTAACTACTTGGTTCAATTCTGTAATGCGATGTCCAATTGTCGTGGGTAGAATTTTGTATTGTTGTGCATGTGAGGAATAAATCGAATTTGGTTACACTTAATACATGAGAAACATATACAAGTGCTATATTTCCTAGTTCTTAATCATGCTTGGTTTGGATAAATGGGTTTTCCATGTGGCTTAAATTAATCTGATGAATCTGTAATGTGCTTATTTTTCATCAACATATTTTATGGATAGCACGCGAACCCTTACTTAACCTGATGAGTAATTACCTTATATGTGTTGCAGGGAAACAATGGGAAGCACTGAGGTTTACAATCGAGGTTAGCACGTGCATGGTCCGTTGTCTAATAGCACATTATTGTACAATTGCGGGAACCATTCTAATATTTATGTTTTTTACAATTTGGTCTTGCACATATAGGTCCTGCTGTCAGAGGTTTTGACCCACTGTTCGACCCTTTTGCATATGGGGAAATGAGTTGTCCATGAACATCAATCAAGTCAAGAAACTCAGAAAGATTGTTAGGATAAAGAAATTAGCAACAAAAAACAACAAGATCTTTTTCTGCACAATGAAGAAGACATGAGTTCACTACAAAATGGTACTAACTATACCTTGCCTTTTTTAATTCCTTTGCCCCATTTCCAATATAGGGAAGATATTTGTGCACATCCTTGTTTTCAGGCCTTTCGAAAGTAGTTCACTGAGGATTACCACTCAAACCACCTCTATGGTCAGGAGGCGAGGTAGGTTTTCATACAACACACATGGTTCAATATTGAAGTGTTCCTGAAGAGGATGAAGGACGGACGGTCAATCATCCACAAGCACTGTCCTAAAGTTGCAAAGACCTTCAACATGAATGAAGGCTCAATATTCGCCTTCCGCTTTAGCTGTTTTCCAAATGAGATGCATCTGCTTATATACCGTCTATGATGCTAATTTCTAAAGGTTCTACATTTTGCATGTGAAACTTGGTGTAGGTGCAGTTGTGTAATAGGATACCTGAGTGCTGAAGCTATATCATGTTGTACTCTGATGTATTTCAATTATGAAATCTTGCTTCCATAATATGGAAATGAAATATATTATGTGCTTAATATGAATGTCAATTAGATTAATAAATGGATTATTAATAATAGGGAAATTAGCCTGCAAATGGCGAATTCGACTGGTAATTGGGTTTTGCTATTGCAAACGGTTATTGAGAAAATACCGTGAGCGATGACTGATACGTCTCCAACGTATATACAATTTTCTATTGTTCCATGCAATTATATTATCTGTTTTGGATGTTTAATGGGCTTTAATATACATTTTTATATTATTTTTGGGACTAACTATTAATCGAAAGCCCAGTGAAAATTGTTGTTTTTTGCCTATTTTAGTGTTTCGCAGAAAAGGAATATCAAACGGAATCCAAACGGAATGAAACCTTCGCAAGGATCTTTTTTGGAACAAACGAGATTCAGGAGACTTGGAGTGGACGTCGAGGAAGCAGCGAGGCGGCCACGAGGTAGGAGGGCACGCCCAGGGGGCCAGGCGCGCCCCCCATCCTTGTGGGCCCCTCGCTGCTCCACCGACCTACTTCTTTTGCCTATATATATTCTTATACCCTGAAACCTTCGGGGAGAGCAACGAAACACCTTTTCCACCGCCGCAACCTTCTGTACCCATGAGATCCCATCTTGGGGCCTTTTCCGGCGATCATCCGGAGGGGGATTCAATCATGGAGGGCTTCTACATCAACACCATAGCCTCTCCGATGATGTGTGAGTAGTTTATCACAGACCTTCGGGTCCATAGTTATTAGCTAGATGGCTTCCCCTCTCTCTTTGGATCTCAATACAAATTTCTCCTCGATCTTCTTGGAGATCTATTCGATGTAACTCTTTTTGCGGTGTGTTGCCAAGATCCGATGAATTGTGGGTTTATGAACTTGATTATCTATGAATATTATTTGATTCTTCTCTGAATTATTATATGCATGATTTGATATCTTTGCAAGTCTCTTCGGATTATCGGTTTAGTTTGGCCTACTAGATTGATCTTTCTTGCAATGGGAGAAGTGCTTAGCTTTGGGTTCAATCTTGTGGTGTCCTTTCCTAGTGATAGCAGGGGCAGCAAGGCACGTATTGTATTGTTGCCATTGAGGATAAAAAGATGGGGTTTATATTATATTGCTTGAGTTTATCCCTCTACATCATGTCATCTTGCCTAATGCGTTACTCCGTTATTATGAACTTAATACTCTAGATGCATGCTGGATAGCAGTCGATGTTTGGAGTAATAGTAGTAGATGCAGAATCGTTTCGGCCTACTTGACACAGACGTGATGCCTATATCCATGATCATTGCTTAGATATCATCGTAACTATGCGCTTTTCTATCAATTGCTCGGCAGTAATTTGTTCACCCACCGTAATACATGCTATCTTGAGAGAAGCCACGAGTGAAACCTATGGCCCCCGGGTCTACTTTACATCATATAAGTTTCCAATATACAATTCTAGTTTACTATTTATTTTGCAATATTTATTTTCCAATCTATACCACAAAAATACCAAAAATATTTATCTTATTATCTCTATCAGATCTCACTTTCGTAAGTGACCGTGAAGGGATTGACAACCCCTTTATCGAATTGGTTGCGAGGTTCTTGTTTGTTTGTGCAGGTACTAGGCGACTTGCGTGTAGTCTCCTACTGGATTGATACCTTGGTTCTCAAAAACTGAGGGAAATACTTACGCTACTTTGCTGCATCACCCTTTCCTCTTCAAGGGAAAACCAACGCATGCTCAAGAGGTAGCAAGAAGGATTTCTGGCGCCGTTGCCGGGGAGATCTACGCACAAGTCAAGACATACCAAGTACCCATCACAAACTCTTATCCCTCGCATTACATTATTTGCCATTCGCCTCTCGTTTTCCTCTCCCCCACTTCACCCTTGCCATTTTATTCGCCTCTTTTCCATTCACCCTTTTTTTTGTTCGTCTCTTTTTGCTTGCTTCTTGTGTGTCCTTGTGCTAGATCGTTTGCTTTGCTGTTATGGCTAGTCCTTCTATCGTTGTTAGTACTCTCGATCATGAAGTTCTTAATTTTAAACAAAGGGAGGGAGAATATCTAAAAGATGCTTAGTATAGAATTTGCAATGCTCAGAATAGATCCACTAGGAAGCAATCTACTTCTATTCTTCTTCGCAATTTTTATGTAGGCATCACTCCTTGGAACAGATATATTATTGATACCATTACCGGAGGAAATTTCTTGGGTAGCCACACTTTTGATTCTTATAATTCTATGTTAGATTTGTTTGGCTCAGCACCTCTTTTGGTTAATGGAACTATTTTTACTTTGGAACACGTGATGCAAAGGCTTGAAATTATCGAAAATAAAGTTGCCACGGTAGAGTTGATCGAGAATTTGGATAAAAAGATCCACAATAAAATTACTCAATATGGATCTAAGGTAAGAGTTACTCTGAAATTTTTTGGAGAGAAAGAACTCATAGTTAATGAAAAGATAGATCAAGACTCTACTAGAATTGATAAACTTGAGGATATTATTACCAACTTAGGGTTTGCCTTCTCTGCCGTAAGAAACACTTCAACCCCTCCTACTACCAAACTTGCCAAGTTTATGTATGTTCCTAAAAATAAGGGTGAATCCTCTAGTAAGGAAAATGCGGATCTCAAATCAATAAGTGCTCACCCCAACTTTTTCTCTATCATTAAGGAACCTTTTGCTACAAATGAATTTCTTGATTTGTTTCCTAGGAGTTTGATCATTAATAAACATAAGGAAACTCATAAGGGTTATAGGTGTTCAATTGAATAATTGCCTACCAAAGATGACAATACCTAGATTTATTCTTGTTTTTTATGCCTAGCTAGGGGCGTTAAACGATAGCGCTTGTTGGGAGGCAACCCAATTTTATTTTTGTTCCTTTGTTTTTGTTCCTGTTTAGTAATAAATAAATCATCAATACTATGTTATGATTGTGTCTTTTATGTTTTAATTAGTGTTTGTGCCAGGTAAAGCCTTTAGGATCCTCTTGGATGATTGTTATTCGATCTTGCTGAAAAAACAGAAAGTATGTGCTCACGAGAATAATTTTCATTTTTAACAAGAGAGCGATAAAATACTGATTCCAACCGTAGTAGATTAATATACAGATTATTTAGGTCTTCCTAATTTGGTAGAATTTTTGAAGTTACAGAAGTATTCCAAACTTACAGATTACTACAGACTGTTCTGTTTTTGACAGATTCTGTTTTTCGTGTGTTGTTTTCTTATTTTGATGAATCTATGGCTAGTATCGGGGGGTATGAACCATAGAGAAGTTGGAATACAGTAGGTTTAACACCAATGTAACTAAAGAATGAGTTCATTACAGTACCTTAAAGTGGTGATTTGTTTTCTTATACTAACGGAGCTCATGAGATTTTCTGTTGTGTTTGTGTTGTGAAGTTTTCAAGTTTTTTGGTAAAGATTTGATGGATTTTGGAATAAGGAGTGGCAAGAGCCTAAGATTGGGGATGCCCCAGAAGGCATCCCCTATTTCATCTTCGTCTAACGGTAACTTTACTTGAAGCTATATTTTTATTCACCACATGATATGTGTTTTGCTTGGAGTGTCTTGTATGATTTGAGTCTTTGCTTTTTAGTTTACCACAATCATCCTTGCTCTACACACCTTTTCGGAGAGACACACATGAATCAGAGTTTATTAGAATACTCTCTTCACTTATATCTTTTGAGCTAGATAATTTTTCTCTAGTGCTTCACTTATATTTTTTAGAGCACGGTGGTGGTTTTATTTTGTACAAATTATTGATCTCTCATGCTTCACTTATATTATTTTGAGAGTCTTTTAGAATAGCATGGTAATTAGCTTTGGATATAAAACTAGTCCTAATATGATATGCATTCAAGATGGGTATGATAAAAACTTTCATATAAAGTGCATTGAATACTATGATTCTTGATAGATGTTTTGAGATATAAAGGTGGTAATGTTAGAGTCATGCTAGTTGGGTAATTGTGAAATTGAGAAATACTTGTGTTAAAGTTGGCAAGTCCCGTAGCATGCACGTATGGTAAACGTTGTGTGACAAATTTGAAGCATGGGGTGTTCTTTGAGTGCTTTCCTTATGAGTGGCAGTCAGGGACGAGTGACGGTCTTTTCCTACAAATCTATCCCTCTAGGGGCATGCGTAGTAGTACTTTGCTTCGAGGGCTAATAAACTTTTGCAATAAGTATATGAGTTCTTTATGACTAATGTGAGGCCATGGATCATACGCACTCTTACCTTTCCGCAATTTGCTAGCCTCTACGGTACCGTGCATTGCCCTTTCTCACCTTGAGAGTTGGTGCAAACTTCGCCGGTGCATCCAAACACAGTGATACGATATGCTCTATCACACATAAGCCTCCTTATATCTTCCTCAAAACAGCCACCATACCTACCTATTATGGCATTTCCATAGCCATTCCGAGATATATTGCCATGCAACTTTCCACCATTCTGTTTATTATGACACGCTCCATCATTATCATATTGCTTTGCATGATCATGTAGTTGACATCGTATTTGTGGCGAAGCCACTTTCATAATTCTTTCATACATGTCACTCTTGATTCATCGCATATCCCGGTACACCGCCGGAGGCATTCACATAGAGTCATATTTTTGTTCTAGTACCGAGTTGTAACATTGAGTTATGAGTAAATAAAAGTGTGGTGATCATCATTACTAGAGCATTGTCCCATGTGAGGAAAGTGAAATAAAAAAAGGCCAAAGAAGCCCAAATAAAAAAAGAGGCCGGAGAAGCCCAAACAAAAAATGAGAGAAAAAGAGAGAAAGGACAATGTTACTATCCTTTTTCCACACTTGTGCTTCAAAATAGCACCATGGTCTTCATGATAGAGAGTTTCTTATTTTGTCACTTGCATATACTAGTGGGAATTTTTCATTATAGAACTTGGCTTGTATATTCCAGTGATGGGATTCCTCAAAATTCCCTACGTCTTCGTGAGCAAGAAAGTTGGATGCACACCCACTTAGTTTCTTTTGATGAGCTTTCATACACTTATAGCTCTAGTGAATCCGTTGCATGGCAATCCCTACTCCTCGCATTGACATCAATTGATGGGCATCTCCATAGCCCATTGATTAGCCGCGTCAATGTGAGACTTTCTCCTTTTTTGTCTTCTCACATAACCCCCATCATCATATGCTATTCCACCTATAGTGCTATATCTATGGCTTGCGCTCATGTATTGCGTAACGGTTGAAAATGTTGAAGCACGTTAAAAAGTATGAACCAATTGCTCGGCTTGTCATCGGGGTTATGCATGATGGGAGCATTTTGTGTGACAGTAATGAAGCATGGCCAAACTATATGATTTTGTAGGGATAAGCCTTCTTTGGCTATGTTATTTTGATAAGACATAATTGCTTGGTTAACATGCTTGAAGTATTACTATTTTTATGTCAATATTAAACTTTTATCTTGAATCTTTTGGATCTGAACATTCATGCCACAGTAAAGAGAATTACATTGAAAATTATGTTAGGGAGCATTCCACATCAAAAATTCTGTTTTTATCATTTACCTACTCGAGGACGAGCGAGAATTAAGCTTGGGGATGCTTGATACGTCTCCAACGTATCTAATTTTTGATTGTTCCATGCTATTATATTATCTGTTTTGGATGTTTAATGGGCTTTAATATACCTTTTTATATTATTTTTGGGACTAACCTATTAACCGAAAGCCAAGTGCAAATTGCTATTTTTTTGCCTATTTCAGTGTTTCGCAGAAAAGGAATATCAAACGGAATCCAAACGGAATGAAACCTTCGCGAGGATCCTTTTTGGAACAAACGTGATCCAGGAGACTTGGAGTGGACGCCAAGGAAGCAGCTAGGCGGCCGCAAGGTAGGAGGGCGCGCCCAGGGGGGCCACACGCGCCCCCACCCTCATTGCTGCACAGAAGAATTGTGTCCTAGATGCACCGCTAGGTGACAGACCTATTGCAAGAGCAGATGCAGAAGTTATGAACATTTGGCAAGCTTGATATGATGACTACTTGATAGTTTAGTGTGCCATTATTTACGGCTTAGAATCGGGGCTGCAAAACGTTTTTGAACGCCATGGAACATATGATATGTTCCAAAAGCTGAAATTGGTATTTCAGACTCATGCCCGTGTCAAGAGGTATGAGACCTCTGACAAATACTTTACCTACAAGATGGAGGAGAATAGCTCAGCTAGTGAGCATGTGCTCAGAATGTCTGGGTACTACAATCACTTGAATCAAGTGGGAGTTAATCTTCCAGATAAGATAGTGATTGACAGAGTTCTCTTGTCACTAACCAAGTTACTAGAACTTCGTGATGAACTATAATATGCAAGGGATGACGAAAATGATTCCCAAGCTCTTCGCGATGCTGAAATCGGCGAAGGTAGAAATCAAGAAATAGCATCAAGTGTTTATGGTTAACAAGACCACTAGTTTCAATAAAAATGGCAAGGAAAAGAAAGGGGGCTTCAAGAAGAATGACAAGCAAGTTGTCACTCCCGTGAAGAAGCCCAAAGCTAGACCCAAACCTGAAACTAAGTGCTTCTACTACAAAGGAAATGGTCACTGGAAGCGGAACTGCCCCAAAAACCTTGGCGGATAAGAGGATGGCAAAGTGAACAAAGGTATATTTGATATACATATTATTGATGTGTACTTTACTAGTGTTCATAGTAGCCCCTGGGTATTTTATACCGGTTCAGTTGCTAAGATTTCTAACTCGAAACAGGTGTTGCAAAATGAACAGATACTGATACGTCTTCGTCGTATCTATAATTTTTGATTGTTTCATGCCAATATTATACAAGTTTTACATACTTTTGGCAACTTTTTATATGATTTATTAGACTAACCTATTGATCCAGTGCCAAGTGCCAGTTCCTGTTTCTACATGTTTTTTGTATCATAGAGTATCCATATCAAACGAAGTCCAAATGCAATAAAATTTCAAGGATAATTATTTTGGAATATATGTGATTTTTGGGAGTTGGAATCACCGCAAACGGAGGCCGGTGGTGGGCACAACCCACCAGGGCGCGCCAGAGGAGCCAGGCGTGCCGTGGTGGGTTGTGCCCACCTCATACGTCGATGGGACCTCTACTTCGGGTGCAAGGAAGCATATATCCAGAAAAAAATCACGTTAAAATCTCAGCGCAATCGGAGTTACGGATCTCCGGGAATATAAGAAACGGTTTTCGGGCAGAACTGGGGAACGCGAAATAAAAGAGAACAGATAGGGAGATCCAATCTCGAAGGGGCTCCCGCCCCTCCGCCACCATGGAGACCAAGGACCAGAGGGGGAACTCTCCTTCCCATCTAGGGGGGAGGCCAAGGATGAAGATGAAGTAGGGGGGCTCTCTACCCCTCGCTTCCGGTGGCGCCGGAGTGCCACCAGGGCAATGATCGGGACGGTGATCTAGATCAACAATCTTGCTACCATCAACACCAACTCTCTCCCCCTCATTGCAGCGGTGTAACACCTCTTACCCCCGCAGTAATATCTACTTAAACATGGTGCTCAACTCCATATATTATTTCCCAATGATCTATGGTTATCCTATGATGTTTGAGTAGATCTGTTGTGTCCTGTGGGTTAATCGTGATCTTGGTTTGTATGATTGTATATTTTATGTATGGTGCTGTCCTATGGTACCCTCTGTCTCACGCAGACGTGAGGGGCCTTCGCTGTAGGGTGTTGCAATATGTTCATAGTTCGCTTACGGTGGGTTGCGAGAGTCACAGAAACTTAAACCCGAGTAGGTGGGGTATGACATATGGGAATAAAGAGGACTTGATACTTAATGGTATGGTTGGGTTTCGCGAGATTAATTATCTTTAGTAGTTGCGGATGCTTGCTAGAGTTCCAATCATAAGTGCATATGATCCAAGTAGAGAAAGTATGTTAGGTCACACCTCTCCCTCATATAAAATTGCAAGAATGATTACCGATACTTGTTATCGATTGCCTAGGGATAAATAACTTTCTTGTTGACACAAACCCTTTTACTAAACACTTAACTTTTATTATCTTGCAAAGTACTTCTAGTTTTATTATTGCAAAGTAGTTCTAGCATCACACCTACAAAATAGTTTCATACTTGTTGTCGGCGTTCTGGGAACAGGGGTCCCCAGACTTGTCTGCCTGTGGCCCACGTCGTGGCTCTGCGAGCGGGCATGTACGACCCATCTTCACCAACAAGCATACAAGACCCTCGCGAGGCAGACGACACAAGACCTCCTCGCGAGCAGCCTCACCAGGTTGGCTCGCGAGGGGCGGAGAGATCAAGGCAAGGAAAACCTCACGAGGTTCCAATGACGTGAGCCATGACAATCGAGACCAGGCGGGCGCCAGCGCGCACAGTGTCCTTGTTTCCTCTTTGGTGTTAAGGAGGCAAACACAGATGAAGAGTACCGAGGCGTCAAGCAAAGGTTTCCATATCGGTGCAACGAGAACAAGACTAGCAGGACAGCAGGACGGAGGTCACCGTGGAGCCCAAGACGGTGTCATCACCAGAGCCTTTGGCAGGCGAAGACTACTTTTGTTACGATAAGCTGTATTAGTTGTCCCCTTCCAAATTAGTTGTTGTTGGCTCCCTTCCCGCTCAATATTTGGGGAGAGGACCAGGGCCTCTATAAATAGGACTAGCCACCACCATAGCTAGGGGATCGACCTCATCTTGGATCGGAGCCATTCCATCCTTAGCCTCACACCCACCAAGCACAAGAACACCTCACCTCAGGAGGCTGTTCTTCCCCTTGTACTGTTCATCATCAGCCCAAGAGGCAATCCATCACACCACACTGGAGTAGGGTATTACACCACAATGGTGGCCCAAACCAGTATAAATCTTGTGTCCCTTGTGTTGCGAGTTCGTCGAGTTAGCCTTAGAGATCGTGGCGAAGTTGAGGGCGTGAGTTGGTAAGGGGAGATCTTCGCGCGCACCACAGTGTTCGAACCTTAAGGGTTTTGCCGGAACCCGAAATCTGACATTTGGCGCGCCAGGTAGGGGTGCGTCAGAGCCTCTCTCCTGCCAGTCGATTCACCGATGCTCCGCGGTTCCGATGTCCGGCAACTCAAGGACCAACGCCGACCGCTAGGCAGCTTGGCCAGCCCGGGCGGCGCCTCCTGCCCAGGAAGACCTCAACCCCGGGCTCGAGGTGGCATGAGAGCCACCTGACGCTGCGGGGTGTGGGCGGTGCAGCCAGGCGCCGTCCACCCTCACCCCACGACAGGCGCGAGCTGTTGCAAGGGCCGCAAGCCACGCCGCGGCGACGACGCCGCACACCCGCAGGGAGCAGGCAAACATGCGGGCTGCACTTACGGTGGCACGGGAGCTGCTGCGGTGCCGGCTGATGGAGAGCAGCCAGGATGCACTACAGGAATGCATCGCCGAGCTACTGGACGCGGCACCCACGGGAGCACCGCCCTTCTACTACCAGCTCACGCCCCAGGAAGCGGTCGGATCCCACGGCTGGCCTCACCGGGCCCACGTGCCCCCGAGTGCACCCGGGGGCCTCATCGACACCAGCATGATCCACGGCGGACGGCGCCCCATCGCACCCGCACCAACCCAGATGGGTGTGGGCACGAGCGTCGCCGCGCATGGCCCTAACAGGAGCTACCCCACCATCCTCAGGACGGCATCATGGGCCGAGCGACATGGAGCATGGGGCACTTCGGCGAGGTCTTCGGGGCAACGGCCTCGGAGGCCTACGTGCCCCGCATGATGAACCAGGAGTACACGCCGGAAGATGACCCCGGCTTGTTCCTCGAGCCGTGCTGGGAAGAGGAGGCGTTAGGAGCGGAGGCCTTCCAGGAGCCGCTCGAGAGCCCCACCAACCATGCCGTCGACAACAGCTATAGGGTACCACTAATCTCCTAGGGGTAGGCTTACGCTAACCATGGATCGCAAGTGAACCAGGTCACAGCGCCAGGCGACGGTTCCGGTGCGGTGGTATCCATCTCACCACGAGAGGCTCATTGGGGGCTGCGTGGGAGGGACCAGGAGCAAGGCCCCTCCCCGCGTCGCACGGAGCAAAGCATCGCCCGGAGGTAGGCCCTCTGTCGGGGAGGCGCCGGCGAGCCTTCCCCCGGCAGAGGACCCGTGGTCGCCGAGGGCGCCGCTGGCGTCCCCTTTGCCCCTTGGTGTTGTCCTGATCTCCGGTCGCCCCCAACGATGGTCGAGGGAGGCGCAAGGCGGGGCCCTCGTCTGGCGATATGAAGTAAGGCTCACGCCTGTGAAGGTCTCCACTCATGACACTCTCACTGATGGGGAACGTTGCAGAAAATTAAAATTTTTCCTACGGTTTCACCAAGATCCATCTATAGTTCATCTAAGCAACGAGTCAAGGGAGTGAGTTTGCATCTACATACCACTTGTAGATCGAGTGTGGAAGCGTTCAAGGGGATGGTGATGAGGGAGTCGTACTCGTCGTGATTCGGATCACCGATGACCAAGTGCTGAACGGACAGCACCTCCGCGTTCAACACACGTACGGGACGGACGACGTCTCCTCCGTCTTGATCCAGCAAGGAGGAAGGAGAGGTTGAGGAAGGCAGCTCCAACGGCAGCACGACGACATGGTGTAGTTGGTGCAGAAGTACTCCGACAGGGCTTCGCCAAGCACGTACGGAGGAGGAGAGGTGTTAGGGAGGGGAGGGGCTGCGCCTTGGCTTGTGGTGTTGCAGCCCTCCCCTCACCCCTCTATATATAGGGGAAGGGGCAAGGGGGGCCGGCCCTCTATGGGAAACCCTAGAGGGGGGCGGCGGCCAAAGGGAGAGGGGAAAGAGGGGAGGCTTGCCCCCCAAGCTAGGGGGCGCCCCCTTTAGGGTTTCCCCTCCCCTTGCCCTAGCCGCATGGGCCTAGGTGGGGAGGCGCGCCCAGCCCACTAGGGGCTGGCTCCCTCTCCCACACAGCCCATGTGGCCCCCCCCGGGAGGGGTGGCCCCACCCGGTGGACCCCCGGAACCCTTCCGGTGGCCCCGGTACAATACCGGTATGCCATCGAAACTTTCCGGTGTCCGTTTAACCACTTTCCTTATATAAATCTTTACCTCCGCACCATTCCGGAACTCCTCGTGACATCCGGGATCTCATCCGGGACTCCGAACAACATTCAGTAATCACATACTTGTCTTCCTGATAACCCTAGCGTCACTGAACCTTAAGTGTGTAGACCCTACGGGTTCGGGAGACATGCAGACATGACCGAGACGACCTCAGGTCAATAACCAATAGCAGGATCTGGATACCCATGTTGGCTCCCACATGCTCCTCGATGTTGTCATCGGATGAACCACGATGTCGAGGATTCGATCAAACCCCGTATGCAATTCCCTTTGTCAATCGATACGTTACATGCCCGAGACTCGATCGTCGGTATCCCAATACCTTGTTCAGTCTCGTTACCGGCAAGTCACTTTACTCGTACCGTAATGCATGATCCCGTGACCAAACACTTGGTCACCTTGAGCTCATTATGATGATGCATTACCGAGTGGGCCCAGAGATACCTCTCCGTCATATGGAGTGACAAATCCCAGTCTCGATCCGTGTCAACCCAACAGAGACTTTCGGAGATACCTGTAGTGCACCTTTATAGTCACCCAGTTACGTTGTGACGTTTGGTACACCCAAAGAACTCCTACGGTATCCGGGAGTTACACGATCTCATGGTCTAAGGAAGAGATACTTGACATTGGAAAAGCTCTAGCAAACGAACTAACCGACCTTTGTGCTATGCTTAGGATTGGGTCTTGTCCATCACATCATTCTCCTAATGATGTGATCCCGTTATCAACGACATCCAATGTCCATAGCCAGGAAACCATGACTATCTGTTGATCACAATGAGCTAGTCAACTAGAGGCTCACCAGGGACATATTGTGGTCTATGTATTCACACGTGTATTACGATTTCCGGATAATACAGTTATAGCATGAATAAAAGACTATTATCATGAACAAAGAAATATAATAATAACACTTTTATTATTGCCTCTAGGGCATATTTCCAACAGTCTCCCACTTGCACTAGAGTCAATAATCTAGTTACATTGTGATGAATCGAACACCCATAGAGTTCTGGTGTTGATCATGTTTCGCTCGCGAGAGAGGTTTAGTCAATGGATCTGTGACATTCAGATCTGTAAGTACTTTGCAAATTTCTATGTCTCCATCTTGAACATTTTCACGGATGGAGTTGAAACGACGCTTGATATGCCTGCTCTTCTTGTGAAACCTGGGCTCCTTGGCAAGGGCAATAGCTCCAGTGTTGTCACAGAAGAGTTTGATCGGCCCCGACGCATTGGGTATGACTCCTAGGTCGGTGATGAACTCCTTCACCCAAATAGCTTCATGCGCTGCCTCCGAGGCTGCCATGTACTCCGCTTCACATGTAGATCCCGCCACCACGCTCTGCTCGCAGCTGCACCAGCTTACTGCTCCACCATTCAACATATACACGTATCCGGTTTGTGACTTAGAGTCATCCAGATCTGTGTCGAAGCTAGCGTCGACGTAACCCTTTACGACGAGCTCTTCGTCACCTCCATAAACGAGAAACATGTCCTTTGTCCTTTTCAGGTACTTCAGGATATTCTTGACCGCTGTCCAGTGTTCCTTGCCGGGATTACTTTGGTACCTTCCTACCAAACTTACGGCAAGGTTTACATCAGGTCTGGTACACAGCATGGCATACATAATAGATCCTATGGCTGAAGCATAGGGGATGACACTCATCTCTTCTATATCTTTTGCCGTGGTCGGGCATTGAGCCGAGCTCAATCTCACACCTTGCAATACAGGCAAGAACCCTTTCTTGGACTGATCCATTTTGAACTTCTTCAAAATTTTATCAAGGTATGTGCTTTGTGAAAGACCTATGAGGCGTCTCGATCTATTTCTATAGATCTTGATGCCTAATATATAAGCAGCTTCTCCAAGGTCCTTCATTGAAAAACAGTTATTCAAGTAGGCCTTAATGCTGTCCAAGAATTCTATATCATTTCCCATCAGGAGTATGTCATCTACATATAATATGAGAAATGCTACAGAGCTCCCACTCACTTTCTTGTAAACGCAGGCTTCTCCATAAGTCTGCATAAATCCAAACGCTTTGATCATCTCATCAAAGTGAATGTTCCAACTCCGAGATGCTTGCACCAGCCCATAAATGGATCGCTGGAGCTTGCATACTTTGATAGCATTCTTAGGATTGACAAAACCCTCCGGCTGCATCATATACAGTTCTTCCTTAAGCTGCCCGTTAAGGTATGCCGTTTTGACGTCCATCTGCCATATCTCATAATCATAGTATGCGGCAATTGCTAAGATGATTCGGACGGACTTAAGCTTCGCTACGGGAGAGAAAGTCTCATCGTAGTCAATCCCTTGAACTTGCCGATAACCCTTAGCGACAAGTCGAGCTTTATAGATGGTGACATTACCATCCGCGTCCGTCTTCTTCTTAAAGATCCATTTGTTTTCTATCGCTCGCCGATCATCGGGCAAGTCAGTCAAAGTCCATACTTTGTTTTCATACATGGATTCTATCTCGGATTTCATGGCTTCTAGCCATTTGTTGGAATCTGGGCCCGCCATCGCTTCTTCATAGTTCGAAGGTTCACCGTTGTCTAACAACATGATTTCCAGGACAGGGTTGCCGTACCACTCTGGTGCGGAACATGTCCTTGTGGACCTACGAAGTTCAGTAGCAACTTGATCTGAAGTACCTTGATCATCATCATTATTTTCTTCTCCAGTCGGTGTAGGCACCACAGGAACATTTTCCTGAGCTGCACTACTTTTCGGTTCAAGAGGTAGTACTTCATCGAGTTCTACTTTCCTCCCACTTACTTCTTTCGAGAGAAACTCTTTTTCCAGAAAGGATCCGTTCTTGGCAACAAAGATCTTGCCCTCGGATCTTAAGTAGAAGGTATACCCAATGGTTTCCTTAGGGTATCCTATGAAGACGCATTTTTCCGACTTGGGTTCGAGCTTTTCAGGTTGAAGTTTCTTGACATAAGCATCGCATCCCCAAACTTTTAGAAACGACAGCTTAGGTTTCTTCCCAAACCATAATTCATACGGTGTCGTCTCAATGGATTTAGACGGTGCCCTATTTAAAGTGAATGTAGCTGTCTCTAGAGCGTATCCCCAAAATGATAGTGGTAAATCGGTAAGAGACATCATAGACCGCACCATATCTAATAGAGTGCGATTACGACGTTCGGACACACCGTTACGCTGAGGTGTTCCAGGCGGCGTGAGTTGTGAAACGATTCCACATTTCCTTAAGTGTGTACCAAATTTGTGACTTAAGTATTCTCCTCCACGATCTGATCGTAGGAATTTTATCTTTCGGTCACGTTGATTCTCTACCTCATTCTGAAATTCCTTGAACTTTTCAAAGGTCTCAGACTTGTGTTTCATTAAGTAGACATACCCATATCCACTCAAGTCATCAGTGAGAGTGATAACATAACGATATCCTCCGCGAGCCTCAACACTCATTGGACCGCACACATCGGTATGTATGATTTCCAACAAGTTGGTTGCTCGCTCCATTGTTCCGGAGAACGAAGTCTTGGTCATCTTTCCCATGAGGCATGGTTCGCATGTGTCAAATGATTCATAATCGAGAGACTCTAAAAGTCCATCAGCATGGAGCTTCTTCATGCGCTTGACACCAATGTGACCAAGGCGGCAGTGCCACAAGTATGTGGGACTATCATTATCAACTTTACATCTTTTGGTATTCACGCTATGAATATGTGTAGTATTACGCTCGAGATTCATTAAGAATAAACCATTGACCATCGGAGCATGACCATAAAACATATCTCTCATATAAATCGAACAACCATTATTCTCAGACTTAAATGAGTAGCCATCTCGTATTAAACGAGATCCAGATACAATGTTCATGCTCAAACTTGGCACTAAATAACAATTATTAAGGTTCAAATCTAATCCCGTGGGTAAATGTAGAGGTAGCGTGCCGACGGCGATCACATCGACTCTGGAACCATTCCCGACGCGCATCGTCACCTCGTCCTTTGCCAGTCTCCGCTTATTCTGCAGCCCCTGTTGTGAGTTACAAATATGAGCAACGGCACCAGTATCAAATACCCAGGAGTTACTACGAGTACTGGTAAGGTACACATCAATTACATGTATATCGAATATACCTTTAGTGTTGCCGGCCTTCTTATCCGCTAAGTATTTGGGGCAGTTCCGCTTCCAGTGACCCTTCCCCTTGCAATAAAAGCACTCAGTCTCAGGCTTGGGTCCATTCTTTGACTTCTTCCCGGCAACTGGCTTACCGGGCGCGGCAACCTCCTTGCCGTCCTTCTTGAAGTTCTTCTTACCCTTGCCCTTCTTGAACTTAGTGGTCTTATTGACCATCAACACTTGATGTTCTTTCTTGATTTCATCCTCTGCTGACTTCAGCATAGAAAATACTTCAGGAATGGTCTTTACCATCCCCTGCATATTGTAGTTCATCACAAAGCTCTTGTAGCTTGGTGGGAGCGACTGAAGGATTCTGTCAATGACTGCCTCATCAGGGAGGTTAATATTTAGCTGGGTCATACGGTTGTGCAACCCAGACATCTTGAGTATGTGCTCACTGACAGAACTATTTTCCTCCATCTTACAACTATAGAACTTGTCGGAGATGTCATATCTCTCGACCCGGGTGTGAGCTTGGAAAACTAGTTTCAGCTCTTCGAACATCTCATATGCTCTGTGATGCTCAAAACGCTTTTGGAGCCCCGGTTCTAAGCTGTAAAGCATGCCGCACTGAACGAGGGAGTAATCATCAGCACGAGACTGCCAAGCATTCATAATGTCTTGGTTCTCTGGGACAGGAGCGTCACCTAGCGGTCCTTCTAGGACATATTGTTTCCTGGCAGCTATGAGGATGATCCTCAGGTTCCGGACCCAGTCTGTATAGTTGCTGCCATCATCTTTCAGCTTGGTTTTCTCTGGGAACGCGTTGAAGTTCAAGTTGACATGAGCGTTGGCCATTTGATCTACAAGACATATTTGCAAAAGGTTTTAGACTAAGTTCATGACAATTAAGTTCATCTAATCAAATTATTGAATGAACTCCCACTCAGATTAGACATCCCTCCAGTCATCTAAGTGTTACACGATCCGAGTCGACTAAGCCGTGTCCGATCATCACGTGAGACGGACTAGTCATCGTCGGTGAACATTCTCATGTTGATCGTATCTTCCATACGACTCGTGTTCGACCTTTCGGTCTCCGTGTTCCGAGGCCATGTCTGTACATGCTAGGCTCGTCAAGTTAACCCTAAGTGTTTTTGCATGTGTAAAACTGTCTTACACCCGTTGTATGTGAACGTAAGGATCTATCACACCCGATCATCACGTGGTGCTTCGAAACGACGAACTTTAGCAACGGTGCATAGTTAGGGGGAACACTTTCTTGAAATTGTTATAAGGGATCATCTTATTTACTACCGTCGATCTAAGTAAACAAGATGCATAAACATAATAAACATCACATGCAATTATATAAAGTAGTGACATGATATGGCCAATATCATATAGCTCCTTTGATCTTCATCTTCGGGGCTCCATGATCATCTTGTCACCGGCATGACACCATGATCTCCATCATCATGATCTCCACCATCGTGTCTTCATGAAGTTGTCACGCCAACGACTACTTCTACTTCTATGACTAACGCGTTTAGCAAATAAAGTAAAGTAGTTTACATGGCGTTCTTCAATGACACGCAGGTCATACAAAATAAAGACAACTCCTATGGCTCCTGCCGGTTGTCATACTCATCGACATGCAAGTCGTGATTCCTATTACAAGAACATGATCTCATACATCACAATATATCATTCATCATTCATCACAACTTCTGGCCATATCACATCACATGACAATTGCTGCAAAAACAAGTTAGACGTCCTCTAATTGTTGTTGCATCTTTTACGTGGCTGCAATTGGGTTCTAGCAAGAACGTTTTCTTACCTACGAATAACCACAACGTGATCTTGTCAACTTCTATTTACCCTTCATAAGGACCCTTTTCATCGAATCAGCTCCAACTAAAGTGGGAGAGACAGACACCCGCCAGCCACCTTATGCAACTAGTGCATGTCAGTCGGTGGAACCGGTCTCACGTAAGCGTACGTGTAAGGTTGGTCCGGGCCGCTTCATCCCACAATACCGCTGAAGCAAGATAAGACTAGTAGCGGCAAGCAGGTTGAAAAAAATCCACGCCCACAACAAAATTGTGTTCTACTCGTGCAATAGAGAACTACGCATAGACCTAGCTCTGATACCACTAATGGGGAACGTTGCAGAAAATTAAAATTTTTCCTACGGTTTCACCAAGATCCATCTATGAGTTCATCTAAGCAAGGAGTCAAGGGAGTGAGTTTGCATCTACATACCACTTGTAGATCGAGTGCGGAAGCGTTCAAGGGGATGGTGATGAGGGAGTCGTACTCGTCGTGATACGGATCACCGATGACCAAGTGCTGAACGGACAGCACCTCCGCGTTCAACACACGTACGGGACAGACGATGTCTCCTCCGTCTTGATCCAGCAAGGAGGAAGGATAGGTTGAGGAAGGAAGCTCCAACGGCAGCACGACGGCGTGGTGTAGTTGGTGCAGAAGTACTCCGACAGGGCTTCGCCAAGCACGTACGGAGGAGGAGAGGTGTTGGGGAGGGGAGGGGCTGCGCCTTGGCTTGTGGTGTTGCACCCCTCCCCTCACCCCTCTATATATAGGGGAAGGGGCAGGGGGGCCGGCCCTCTAGGGGAAACCCTAGAGGGGGGCGGCGGCCAAAGGGAGAGGGGTAAGAGGGGAGGCTTGCCCCCCAAGCTAGGGGGGCGCCCCCTTTAGGGTTTCCCCTCCCCTTGCCCTAGCCGCATGGGCCTAGGTGGGGAGGCGCACCCAGCCCACTAGGGGCTGGCTCCCTCTCCCACACAGCCCATGTGGCCCCCCGGGAGGGGTGTCCCCACCCGGTGGACCCCCGGAACCCTTCTGGTGGCCCCGGTACAATACCGGTATGCCACCGAAACTTTCCGGTGTCCGTTTAACCACTTTCCTTATATAAATCTTTACCTCCGGACCATTCCGGAACTCCTCGTGACGTCCGGGATCTCATCCGAGACTCCTAACAACATTCGGTAATCACATACTTCTCTTCCTGATAACCCTAGCGTCACTGAACCTTAAGTGTGTAGACCCTACGGGTTCGGGAGACATGCAGACATGACCGAGACGACCTCAGGTCAATAACCAACAGCGGGATCTGGATACCCATGTTGGCTCCCACATGCTCCTCGATGTTGTCATCGGATGAACCACAATGTCGAGGATTCGATCAAACCCCGTATGCAATTCCCTTTGTCAATCGGTACGTTACATGCCCGAGACTCGATCGTCGGTATCCCAATACCTCATTCAGTCTCGTTACCGGCAAGTCACTTTACTCGTACCGTAATGCATGATCCCGTGACCAAACACTTGGTCACCATGAGCTCATTATGATGATGCATTACCGAGTGGGCCGAGAGATACCTCTCCGTCATACGGAGTGACAAATCCCAGTCTCGATCCGTGTCAACCCAACAGAGACTTTCGGAGATACCTGTAGTGCACCTTTATAGTCACCCAGTTACGTTGTGACGTTTGGTACACCCAAAGCACTCCTACGGTATCCGGGAGTTACACAATCTCATGGTCTAAGGAAGAGATACTTGACATTGGAAAAGCTCTAGCAAACGAACTAACCGACCTTTGTGCTATGCTTAGGATTGGGTCTTGTCCATCACATCATTCTCCTAATGATGTGATCCCGTTATCAACGACATCCAATGTCCATATCCAGGAAACCATGACTATCTGTTGATCACAACGAGCTAGTCAACTAGAGGCTCACTAGGGACATATTGTGGTCTATGTATTCACACGTGTATTACGATTTCCGGATAATACAGTTATAGCATGAATAAAAGACTATTATCATGAACAAAGAAATATAATAATAACACTTTTATTATTGCCTCTAGGGCATATTTCCAACACTCACGTAATAATGAGTGGGGCTATACACACCCCGAAGTCTCAGGAGTGCCACCCTTGGGCCTCGGGGGCTCCCTCCCACGTCCTAGTGGCAGCACTTAGCTCCGCGCTGGTGAGAAGACAAGAAGACTGGACTAGGCGCCGGACGCGGCCATTTGCTTTGGATCTCTTTTCTGTAACCCTGCCTTCTGGATTTGGATTTAAGTTGAAGTTGAATTTTCATTGATGCGCGCGGGGGGTGCCTTTTCTCGTTCAAGCGATTTCTTGCTATCTGGTTCTTGCCTTATTTTGGAGTTCGTGCCTGTTGCTTCCCCCTCGTGGGACCCTCGCGAGCGGGGCTAGGCTTGACACACACGCGCCACGTGCATGTCGAGCCACGGCTAGCGCTTGCTTATCACGCGGCCCCCTCGGGCGTCTCGACGAGTTCCTCGGGAGCTTCCCAGAAACTTGCAACCTCATGAGCCAGTTTGGGGCTCGTCCAGGCTAAGGTAAACCGCAACGACAACTTTGCCCCAGGATACGTGAGTTCACGAAGACACATATTCAACTCGACCTAAAAAGATAGAGGCGGTAGTATATTTACATGAGGGGCTTCCCCTCCAAAAATGCTCTTACAACCTCAAGGGTTGCGCCCAAGCTTCTGTGTGCAGGACAAACAACTGGGAAACATAGGATCAGTTAGACATGTCGCTCGCCGCGTCCCCCGGATCGCCCTCAAACGCGTCGCTGGCATCGCTGCCACCATAGCTGCCATCACCATCACCTCCACCATCGCCGCCATCAGCATCATCGACCACGTCGCATGCGTCTGCCGCGACCACCACCCCATCATCATCGGAAGTGAAGGCCCTGACTAGCGCGTCCACATTGTCTTCCACCCATCATGACAGGTCACCCCGGATGGCCTCGGGTATGGCAGTGATGGCGGCGTCAAAATCAAAGTTGGGGTTGGTGTTTTGGAGATGGCTGAAGACGCGTGAGAATGCACGCCCAAGCAGGCCGCGGCTCCTCTCTTCAACAAGTTGACGAGCTCTCTCGGAATGATTCACCAGGCGCGTCACCACGTTAGTGAAGAAGCGGAGGTGGCTGGCGTAGTTGTTCGCTTGGGGATGAGGAGCATTCTCATTGTAGATGTGGCCCAGGGTGATATTGGCCCTGTTCCTGAGGTCCTGAAGCATGGGGGCGTGCACGCGCTCCAGCGTCCGCCGCTGAAGCACTTCCTCCCTGTTCTGCCGTGCAACGGACTTGGCGTCAGTGACCCGTTGCTGAAGAGGGAGCAGCTCGGCGCGGGCGGAGGCCAGTTCGGCCTACGCCGAGACCAGGGCGGCTGCGGCGGCCTCCTCACGCCGCTCCACCTCGATTAACCTGGACTTAAGGGCAGCGGTCCTACCTGCAGCCTCAGCTTCCACGAGCTTCAACTTCAGGTCAAGCCTACCCTCAAGACCCGCACGAGCCTCGGCCGCCCGGCGATCACCTCCTCCTGGGCCCTGGCCTCGCGCGCGCCAACGGCATCCTCCGCGTGGGCAACTTGACACTCCCTCGTCTCCAGTCATTCAAGCTCAAGGCTACGCTCCACGGCTTCCAGCGCCAGCGCCTCCTCGCGCTTCCGGATCTCTTCCTCTTCGGCGGGCGTCCCCCTCAATGACGCAAGGGCAGCTCTGCGCGCCTCCACTTGCTGATCCAAGGCGGCGCTCCAGGCTTGGAGCTCCCACGCGCACTTCTCCGTGGCCTCACGACGGCGGTTAGTTTCCCGAGCCTCTTCGAGAGGTCGGGAGCAGGCCTCACAGGAGGCTGCGAGGGAAGCCTCGACCTTTGCATTATCGAGCTCACACTGGTGGCGCCCGAGGTTGATAGCCACCTTCAGCGTATGCCGCTCCTCCACTAGCCGAAGACCCTCGGCCACGAGGCGCGCGTCCACATCCATGAGCTCTTCACCAAGTCAGTTCATCGTGCCCATCGCCTGCTGAAAGAGATCGTGGCGGACGACGCTCCTTTCTTGTGCCGACTCGAGCATGCTGCCGACTCCATCCTCCGCCGCGGGGACCGCGGATTGGGCCTGAAGTGGCTCGCCCCCTTTCAACAGGGGGCTGGGAGCTAGAACCCACCCAGTTGCAGGTCAGGCCTTGCGAGGAGCCAGAACGAGTGGAGCCCCGCTGCTTGAAGAGGAGCCCAAGACCGAAGCCATCCAGCCGCCATCCACGACCAGGGGAGGAACCCTTGGCACGCTTGATGTATTCCAAGTAAGGCCGCGAAGGAGAGACGGCGAAGGCGTGAGCTCAAGACGCCTTGTCGACGGGCTGGCTTCCCCGGTTGACTCCACGCCGTGAGCAGCGCGCGGGCTTGCGGCGTTCGAGACTAGCGGGAGAAATGAGGCGAGAGGAGGTTGCTTCTTAGGAGATTCCGCGGCCTTGGCGGAAGGGATCCTGAAGAGACATTGTCAGAAAGGGAAGCAGCACGCGGAGAATCACCAAGATAAGGTACTTACTCATCAACGGCGATGTACTTCATCCGTTTTAACGGCCTGAAGGTGCCGCTGCCGCGGCTTGGGGACACCTTCCTCTTGCGGAGCTCTTCGAAGTCCATGCAAAGCCGACCGAGGCGCAACTAGAGAAGCGCTCGAAGGGGCAGCCTCAGGAGCGCCAAGCTGAGGGGAGCTATCAGGCTCTGCCTCACAGCGACCTGCCGAGGCCTCAGGAGCCCCGGCCTCGGGAGATGCGGGATGCATCGCCCCCTCAACCGCCACCCCAGGGCAAGAATTACGAGTTCCAGAGGACAACGCCTCGGGAGCCCTGGGCGGCATTAGCACTTCGGCACCTTCGCCATCGGCCCCCAGCGGTGATCGCCCCCCTGCATCCACACTTGGGGCGAGCTCGACGCCAGCGGTAGGGAGAGGAACCATGATGATGGGGTTCTCACGGGGCCCCACGAGGCCGACTGGACGCAGCCCCCACTCATCGAAGGAGGGCATCTGCTCCACGAATGTCGCCTTGTTCAAGCAGCGGTACAGAAGGCAACTCTTCCTTGGCGTGTCGTCTGGCAACGAGACACCCGTCAGGACCTCAAGCACCGTTCGCCGTGGCTCAAGGGGGAGCCCAGACTCCTGAAGTCTCACGTGGTCCTTGCTGTTGAGCAAGGCCCACATCGGTCGGGAGTGGCGCTGAAGCGGAGCGATTCGGCGCCTGACGAACTCCTTCACCACCATAGGCGCAGTCAGCCTGAGCCAGACGGGGGCAAGGCACGAATCGGCAAGCCTTTGGTGGCACCAACCGGAGTTAGGAATGGCGGGTGCTGGCGGAGAAGAGAGCAGGGGGCTGAGCACTCCGACATCAACAAATACCCACCGTGTCCGAAACTCGCTCGTGGATGGTGGGAGCTCGAAGTCAATCCCCGCGCCGGCCATCGCCGCCACGTCCTGGAAGCTCAGGCACCCCGAGCTCTGCCGGGGATCAATCAGGTGCAACGAGAAGAAGTGGCGGAGAAGGCCACGGAAGGAGCAATGCCCACCATGTCCTCGCAAACAAAGGCAAAGACGGCAAGAAGGGTCACGGATTGGGGATTAAGGTGCAGCATGTGGATCTGATAATGGGCTAGCACTGCGTTGAAGAAGGCGGAGAAAGGAGGAACCAGGCCAGCCCAAAGGGCGTCGATGAAGAATGGGACCTTAGTGGTTGTCCGGTTGATACGAGCATGAGATGCAGGCCAGGCCACCGTCCTTCCCCACTCATTGAAGCTGCAGGCGAGCATGGGACGCACCTTGTCCATGGCTTCTTGGTTGAGCACCAGCGACCTGCCAACGGCAGGCTCAGTGGTCGGGCATAGCCCAGCGGGGGACAGGGGACTCTTCCCTTTCTCCGACTGGTCCGGTGCCATGGCGATGGGAGGTTGAGCTCAGATTGGATCAGGGGGAGAGGCTGAGCTACGAGGAAGCGGAAGAATTGGAGAGTGTGCGACAACAACAGGAGGGAAACCGTGTAGACCGCGGTGGCCGCCTAGCCGGGCGGGTATCAAGGCGGCATGGGGAAGCGGAGATGCCCACGTCCAATCAGCCGCCACGCGTCGACCAAGGCCGCAGGCTATTGGGGCCTGCGACGCTCCGCACTTGCCCTTTGGCTTCGCCTCGAAGCTAAGCCCGAGCGTGCCTTGAGCCCAGGGGCTACTGTCGGCGTTCTGGGAATGGGGGTCCCCAGACTTGCCTGCCTGCGGCCCATGGCGTGGCTCTGCAAGCGGGCCCGTACGGCCCCTCTTCACCAACAAGCATACAAGACCCTCGCGCGAGGCCAAGCCTCCCGAGGCGAACGACACAAGACCTCCTCAGGAGCGGCCTCACCAGCCTGGCTCGCGAGGGGCGGAGAGATCGAGGCAAGGCAAACCTCACGAGGTTCCAATGACGTGAGCCATGACGATTGAGACCAGGCGGGTGCCAGGCGGGCGCCAGTGCGCATAGTGTCCTTGTTTCCTTTTTGGTGTTAAGGAGGCAAGCGCAGACGAAGAGTACCGAGGCATCAAGCAAAGGTTTCCATATCGGTGCAACGAGACCAAGACCAGCAGGACAGTAGGACGGAGGTCACCGTGGAGCCCAAGACAGCGTCGTCACCAGATCCTTTGGCAGGCGAAGACTACTTTTGTCAGGATAAGCTGTACTAGCTGTCCCCTTCCAAATTGGCCGTTGTTGGCTCCCTTCCCGCTCAATATTTGGGGAGAGGACCAGGGCCTCTATAAATAGGACTAGCCACCACCATAGCTAGGGGATCGAGCTCATCTTGGATCGGAGCCATTCCATCCTTAGCCTGACACCCACCAAGCACAAGAACACCTCACCTCAAGAGGCTGTTCTTCCCCTTGTACTGTTCATCATCAGCCGAAGAGACAATCCACCACACCACACTGGAGTAGGGTATTACACCACAACGGTGGCCCGAGCCAGTATAAATCTTGTGTCCCTTGTGTTGCGAGTTCGTCGAGTTAGCCTTAGAGATCATGGCGAGGTTGAGGGCGTGACTTGGTAGGGGGAGATCTTCGCGCGCACCCCAGTGTTTGAACCTTAAGGGTTTTGCCAGAACCCGAAATCTGACACTTTTTTTTGGTAAAGCAAACGTCAAGTGTGTGTAGAGTTGTATCGGTGCTCGATAGAACTTGAGGGAATATTTGTTCTGCCTTTAGCTCCTCGTTGGGTTCGACACTCTTATTTATCGAAAAAGGGTACAAACGATCCCCTATACTTGTGGGTTATCAAGACCTTTTTCTGGCACCGTTGCCGGGGAGCAATAGCGTGGGGGTGAATATTCCCGTGTGTGCTTGTTTGCTTTATCACTAAGTAGTTTTTATTTCCTGTTCTAAGTTGTTCTCTATCTTTAGTTATGGATATGGAACATGAAACACCAAAAAAATAGTGGTACTTGCTACTCATGGAGATGGGGAACCTCCTAAAACCCTCGATGCTCGTTATGTGAAAAATATTATGCACTACTTTGATAATCCTGAGAAAACCCCATTCAACTTGATAGTGGGAGTAACGTTGGATCAATGCGAATACTTTAGGGATTATCGCTTGACTAAAAAGGGAAAACTTTTATGGGATCAAATTGAAATGTTGCAATGGTATGCTTGGAATCTATGCTTGAGATATGATTATACTTGTTTCTCTAAGATTGAGGTTCCACGCCTTTCCTATTCATACGAATTTAATGATAATGAAACCTTGGCTTCTTATGCTAGAGGTATATATGATTATTATGATGTGGAACGAATAGAAGAATTTTTTGCTTTTAAGGGAGCATATGAAATTGAATCTTTGTTTGAAAAGTTTGAAGATTTTGATGATTCGGTTTATAGACCTAAAAATCTCGCGATCCTTAAATATTGCTATGATAATTATAAATACAATTATGGATATTGATGTATTTATTAAGAATAACTCCGCTGTCCAAGAAAAAGACTAATATTTTGCAGGAGTCTATGGAATAAGAAATTGATGAAACTATGAGCTCATTGGATGAAAAAGATGAGGAGGAGAGCGAAGAAAAAATGGAGGAAGAACGGATTAGCTACCCGTGCCCACCTTCTAATGAGAGTAACCGTCCAACTGATAAATTATTTAATGTCACTTCATGCTTACCGAAGGATGAATGCTATGATGATTGCTATGACCTGTTGATTCATTTGAAATATCCCTTTTTGATGAACTTGATGCTTGCTATGCTTGTGGCCAAGATGCCAATATGAATTATGCTTATGGAGATGAACTTGCTATAGTTCCTTATGTTAGGAATGAAATTTTTTCTATTGCACCCACACATGATAGTCCTATTACCTTTTTGAATTCTCCCGACTACACTATATCAGGGAAATTTGCACTTATTACGGATTACATTGATGGGTTGCCTTTTACCGTTGCACATGATGATTTTTAATGAATGTAATATGCATGTGCTTGCTGCTCCTACTTGCAATTATTATGAGAGAGGAACTACATATCTGCTTCTCTATGTTTCCAACACGATAAAATTGCAAGAAACTGCTTATGCTATGTATTGGCCTTTACTTGATGTGCATGAATTGTTCTTGTATAACATGCCGATGCATAGGAAGAGAGTTAGACTTTGTCATTGCTTGATATATTTTGCTTTGTGCTCACTACTAACTGCTAAATCATTGGTGATTCAAATTGGCTTTGATATACCTTGGGATCCGGGTGGATTCATTACTTGAGCACTTTATGCCTAGCTTAATGACTTTAAAGAAATCGCTACCAGGGAGACAACCCGGAAGTTGTAGAGAGTCATTTATTCCTATTGAGTGCTTTTATAAAGTTTAAAAACAAAAAAAATATGGAGGGGAACTTAAAAACCTTTTCACAAAGAGAAGCGATTGGAAGTTATGCATTGGAGAAGTGAGGGTCGACCTTGAACACTTGTGTTCATGCTCATGGAAACAATGTAGAATTTTTCATGAAGATTCTCACAAAAATAATTATCCCCTTATACAATTCCATTGTATTATAAAAGTAATGTGCCAAGATTTGCCTGTAGGATGTTTAGATTGCTTGTTGGTTTGTGCGGTGCAAAACAGAAACTTTGGCTGTAGTGCTCGATTTTACATTTTTTTACTGGAAGATCAAATCGTTCTGAAACCTTTTGAACTGTCTTTCTGTAAGAAATGTTTATTTTTTCTATTTTTTCAGAAGTTTTGGAGTACCAGAGGTATGGTGAATGTTTAGATTACTACAGATTGTCCTGCTTAAGACATATTCTGTTTTTGATGCATTGTTTTGCTCGTTTTGATGAAACTATCGATTTTTATCGGTAGTATAAGCTATGGAAGAGTTATATTAAAGTAGCTACAATGAAAAAACAAAATATGAATTGGTTTTCAACAGTACTTAGAGTTGTGATTTGCTTTATTATACTAACGGATCTAACCAAGTTTTCTGTTGAGTTTTGTGTGGATGAAGTGATCAAAGATCGAGGAGGTCTCGATATGAGGAGAAACAGGAGAGGCAAGAGCTCAAGCTTGTGGATTCCCAAGGCACCCCAAGTAAATATTCAA
Source organism: Triticum dicoccoides (assembly GCF_002162155.2). Classification (NCBI taxonomy): domain Eukaryota; kingdom Viridiplantae; phylum Streptophyta; class Magnoliopsida; order Poales; family Poaceae; genus Triticum; species Triticum dicoccoides. The sequence goes on along the minus strand of NC_041392.1, from coordinate 277,779,595 downwards.
GGAGACTCAAGCGTCTAAGCTTGGGGATGCCCCGGAAGGCATCCCATCTTTCTTCAACAAGTATCAGTATGTTTTCGGTTTCGTTTTGTTCATGTGATATGTGTAATCCTGGAGCGTCTTTTGTGTTTATTTTTCATATTTATTTTATGCACCATGCTGGTATGAGATAGTCCATGGTTGATTTATAGAATGCTCATTGCACTTCACTTATATCTTTTGAGTGTGGCTTTATAGAATGCTTCATGTGCTTCACTTATATCAATTGAAGTTTGGACTGCCTGTTTCTCTTCACATAGAAAACTATTGTTTGAAGAATGCTCTTTTGCTTCACTTATATTTGTTAGAGCATGGTCTTCTGTACAAAGAATTAAACTCTCATGCTTCACTTATATCTATTTAGAGAGTCAACAGGAATTGGTTATTTGCATGGTTAGTCATAAAATCCTACATAAAACTTATGGATCACTAAATATAATATGTTTGATTCCTTGCAATAGTTTTGTGATATAGAGATGGAATATGTGGGAGGTACTAGTAAACAGTTGTGGTTAGTAATAATATTGGTGTTAAGGTTTGTGATTCCCGAAGCATGCACGTATAGTCTCTCGTTATGATATGATGTTGGAGCATGATTTATTATTGATTGTCTTCCTTATGAGTGGCGGTCGGGGACGAGCGATGGTCTTTTCCTACCAATTTATCCCCCTAGGGGCATGCATAGTAGTACTTTGCTTCGAGGGCTAATAAAATTTTGCAATAAGTATATGAGTACTTTATGACTAATCACTACTGCAGGATGGTCCAAACGCGACACTACGATCAAAGACCCTTCGACGAAACTGTGTGCGATGCCATAATCACAAACGATGGTGTAAAAAACGTCAAAAAAGGTGCAAAAAGTTTGCGATGACAGATGCATCAAACACGGTTCAGAATTTAGTTGCGTGTGCGATGTAGGGCATACGGTTCAACTCAATTAACTATTTGGGATGAGGAGGCACAAAAGAAATGGGCAGCCAGATGAAGGCGTGTGCGATATACAGCATACGGTTCACTGGGATGAACTGTGTGTGATTAGGCAACACAATGGAAACGGTTCAACTGAACAAGATGTGTGTGTGATACGTGGCAAACAGGTATGTAATCTGAAATGTGTGCGAAGACCAATAATAACACAGACGATTGCTGCTAATAAGCCATGTGAATTGCTCTGTCTATAGTAGAATAACATGTGTATATATATATAACTGAAATAAACATCCAATTACATAAGTGACTATACAGATCATTCGCACACACCTCAATAAACAATTACATGCATTCTAAAGTAGGAGAAATGATCGTCTAGTCATCTACTTCTTATGACGCTCCCGCCACTGCTATGTAGCTCGATCCCCTGTCTGGGTCAGGAAGAAGACAGTTCCTCATGTCAACGATCTGCATGTACATCTCATAGCTTGTGTACGTGTCCATAGCCGCGTACTTGACATGTTGTTCATCCAATCTCTTATGCCACACACTGTGTCAGGCGTTCTTGTCCTTATTGCTCTCTTGCTTCATCTTCGCGTAGTAGGGGTCGATGATGGCCAAGGCGAGGTCAACCAGGGAGTTCAGTTTGCTTTTGTCGATGCCCCAGACCTTGTAGTGGTGCTGGATGTTGACAAGATTTGGGCATTTCAAGTCTGAAACGTTGAGCGCTTTTAGATCGTTGGTGGTGTCCACCGTAGCGAAACTATAGTCGGAGCTCTTGATAAACCTGTAGAAATGCTCGCAAGGCCTTGTGGCAAGGTGGAAGTGGTATATGAGGATGTCATGTCGCACGCACAATTGGGCGACGGCAACCTTCTGATCGTGCCCTGCATGATCCATGGTGTACTCGAGGTCGAAGCCGACCACTCGGTACTTGTCCTTAGCAAGGAACTGCTCCATAGTTTGGATGGAGCTCTCCACCGAGACCAGATCATTCGTGTACACCACCGGGAGGGCCTTCCCTCTCATGTGGGTGTACACTACATGATGCGTGGTGAACTGCTTGTCATTGTCGTCGTCGGTCGCTGGGAGCGCCATTGGAGCCACGGGGAGCGCCATTGGAACCGATGGATGTCCTCTCTGTATGTGTCCTCGTGCATGCGCTTATTGTGTCGTGTGAGACGAGATATGAAGGTAAATGGCCGCAGGAATAAAAGGGAGCCGGGCGGCGTGGATTCTCGGCGCGTCCGCATGGCAGTTTTTGCAGCGGGTAACTGCATCGTCGCGCCGCGCCCGGTGCAACCGCTTGCACACGAACGTGCATGATCATGCATCGAGCACCCGGAGGGACACGAGAGTAGAGAGCGCGCGGCGGGGTGCGAGCAGAGCGCGCCACGGCTGCATGAACCACAAGCAACCACACGCATAGAGCAGTTGAACACGTGGGAAATGGTCGCCTACAAGCCGGCCGACAGTAGCGTCGCTGCGTAGAGAGCGACCGTGTGGTACCACCTCCGTCTAGTCTATAGTCTCCTTTATATTCCATGTCATACTTTGCCCTCAAATTTAACCAACAAAATGTTAATGCATGTTTTAAAAATTATATAATTGGAAACTATGTTCAAATACAAATCCAACTATATAATCTTTGGCGACATGCATTCATATTTTATTAGTTAAATCATACTTATAAACCGGGACGGTGGTACAGTAGGTAATTAAATCGCAAACGTTTTTTTATGAACCGTATGTGTACGTGGCCTTTCGTCCTCCTCTCGCACGTCTTGTCACCCCGCTGCCGTAGACGGCTTACAGCGCAAGCTTGCGCAGCGCGGGGGGGCGTTCTTTTTGCCAAACGGTGGCGCCAATGAATCGTCGGTGACCCCGTTCCCATGCAACCTCGCAGGTTCCCCGCAAGCTTCCCCCCCAACTCGGTGAAATCCCCCAAAATCTCGATGCTTACTGGCCTGCTAAAAAAACCTCACGGCCGGCGAGTCCTGATTCGCATTTTCCCCTCCATCCCTGTAGCTTATCTCATCTGCTTCTCACACAATCGCCAATGGCACCGGTCCGTTGTCGTCGCTCAGCCACTCTGCCGTCATCAGAGGACAACTCCAACTAGGAGGCTACACCGCGACGGCGGCGCAGTCCCCGACGTAGTGTAGTGCGTGTGGCGTCCCTGTTGGGTGTGCGAGGAACACCCACCACACGCTCCGCTGCCAGTGCCCGTAGGTAGCTGTTGCCGGCCGCTGTTGCCGCCACACCACCATCGAAAGCCAGGGCCATCGCCCGCTCCGCCATCATGGCCCGAAGGCGGGAGATGGCCGTCGTGGCCGCCACCCCACTGCCGTCTACTATGGCCATCACCCGCTCCTCCACCGTGGCCCGAAGGCGGGAGGTGGTGGTCGTGGTCGCCACTCCATTGTCGGCCGCCGTGGCCGCCAGCCCACCGTCGGCCGCCGGGGTCATCACCCGCTCCACCACTGTCGCCCGAAGGCGGGAGGCGGAGGTGGATGCCCGCACGTGCGACATCGACCTTGCGCGCTACACCGAGTTCCTACGGGAGGATGAGGAGCGCCTCGTCGAGCACGCAAAGAGCCTTACCGCTGGAGTGGTCGCGGCACACGCCACCTCAGAGGTGAGGAATCAGGAGATCTACAAGGAGAATCACCGCTTCGAGAGGGGTCATCTGGAGCGGCAAAGTGTGTTCCAGGTGAGTGCCACTGAAGCTGCATTAGCGGCAGGCACCGCATTGCGGTTGCCCAGCTCGTCAGTAGGCTCCTCCTCCGCCGCCTCTTACTGAGCGCGCAAGGCAGAGGAGAGGCAGTCGGAAGTAGTACAAAACCCCTCCGCAGTAGTAGTAGTAGTAGTAGTAGTAGTAGTAGTAGTAGTAGTAGTAGTAGTAGTAGTAGTAGTAGTATTTAGGTGCTATTTTGTTCAGTTCATCTGACTATAGATGTGGTGGAACTGTACAACGTACTTAAAATTAGCTAGCATATATAGTTGAACTAGCTATTTCAGTACGTGGTTGGCAGCAATTGGGGAAAAGTTTGGTCGGTTCAGCTGTCGAGTTGAACTGTTTGTATAAATTAAGAACGACTGCTTAATCTATGCTTAATTACTGAATTTTAGTAGCAAAAATTAGATACTGCTAGTGATTTTTAGCTTCATATTTTGACAGATCGCAGTGATAAGGATTGACAAATCTTACCAAAATGTTTTTACAGGGTTGCACACGGGTCATCCAAAACAGCCGTTTATGTTGAAGGGATGCACAAATCCTGCGCTGCTCTCACTTTGCATACGGGTGTTCTATCTAAAACGTTTGCGATCAAGAGCTGCAGAAATCCTGCTCGGCAAATTTTCTCTTGGCTTCCTGGGGAAGCTGTCAGTTTGCATACGGGTGTTCTAACTAAAACGTTTGCGATGAATGTTTTATATTTAAAAAGTGAATTAAACTGCGGCTTGGGCGCCATTAATGGAGAGGATGCGAGCAAGGCGGACGGACACGGAAGTCAAAGGGCTCGCTTCCCAATGAGCCCGCGCAGCGTACAGCTCGCATGCTTCCTGGTGAGCCTGCGCACTCGAGGACAGCTTGCACGCCTCTCGGTCAGCCTGCGCACCGGACGGCGCTCACACGCCTATCGTTCAGTCAAGCTCAATCAGTTGTCCGCACGGCACCTCCTACAGCCATTAAAACCAAGACACGTGGTGTCACGTGAATGGTTAACAGAATTTTGGATTTACTAGAATTTAAAAACCAGGCATCTCAATGTTTTGCTGGCAATCAATGGTGCCCTGGTGATTGAAATTCATTCACATTTCTTGCATGGGACCTAAGCATGCACCCAAGGGCACATATTTGATTTTTCAACCAATTTATATGCACTCGAGCATGTGCATGTAGTTCAAAATTTAATTATGCACATGAATGCATTGAAAACTCAGTTAATGCATAAAAATGTCCAAACGAACCCCAAAAAATCACAAAAATTCACACAAAACTCCTGTTGTTCTATGTTGACACGAGAAAAAAATTGAAAGCAATAAGAGGCAATGGATATCGTTTCGTCCCCAAAGGTGGGATGTTCCCTACTGAAAAGCATCATGCTTGTTGTGAGAAGCTCCGGTTTGTGAGAAGCATATACCCAAACCTGCCCCAAATGGGACAAAATTTGTACCACGGCATGTTGATGCCGCTCCATGATAGCATGCCAAGTTTCATGAATTTCAGACGAGTTTTGGATTTACTAGAATTTAAAAACCAGGCATCTCAATGTTTTGCCGGCAAACAACGGTGCCCTAGTGTTTGAAATTCATTCCCATTTCTTGCATGGGACCTAAGCATGCACCCAAGGACACAGATTTGATTTTTCAACCAATTTATATGCACTGGAGCATGTGAATGTAGTTCAAATTTGAATTATGCACATAAATGCATTGAAAACTCAGTTAATGCATAAAAATGTCCAAACGAACCCCGAAAAATCACAAAAATTCACACAACACTCCTGTTGTTCTATGTTGACACGAGAAAAAATTTGAAAGCAATAAGAGGCAATGGATATCGTTTCGTCCCCAATGGTGGGACATTTCCTACCGAAAACCATCATGCTTGTTGTGAGAAGCTCTAGTTTGTGAGAAGCATATACCCAAACCTGCCCCAAATGGGACAAAATTTGTACCACGACATGTTGATGCCGCTCCATGATAGCATGCCAAGTTTCATGAATTTAAGATGAGTTTTGGATTTACTAGAATTTAAAAACCAGGCATCTCAATGTTTTGCCGGCAATGAACGGTGCCCTGGTGTTTGAAATTCATTCCCACTTCTTGCATGGGAACTAAGCATGCACCCAATATAAAATGCATTGAAAACTCAGTTAATGCATAAAAATGTCCAAATGAACCCCGAAAAATCACAAAAATTCATAAAACACTCCTGTTGTTCTATGTTGACACGAGAAAAAAAATTGAAAGCAATAAGAGGCAATGGATATCGTTTCGTCCCCAAAGGTGGGACGTTCCCTACCGAAAACCATCATGCTTGTTGTGAGAAACATATACCCAAACCTGCCCCAAATGGGACAAAAAATTTACCACGGCATGTTGATGCCGCTCCATGATAGCATGCCAAGTTTCATGAATTTCAGACTAGTTTTTTATTTACTAGAATTTAAAAACCAGGCATCTTAATGTTTTGCCGGCAATCAAGAGTGCCCGGGTGTTTGAAATTCATTCCCATTTCTTGCATGGGACCTAAGCATGCACCCAAGGACACATATTTGATTTCTCAACCAATTTATATGCACTGGAGCATGTGCATGTAGTTCAAAAGTGAATTGTTCACCTGAAATGGCTAGAAAACCAATTTAATGTATAAATTGTTCAAACGAACCCTGAATAATTCCAATTCTTTTACGACACACATATAGTTGCATGTTCACTCCAGATAAAAGGTCTAGCAATTCAAACACCGTCCATTGCCGCTGTGACCCCATTATGTAATTCAAATCAAGATGAAAAATCAAGTAGATCGCAACAGTTTATTATCAGCAACCGTGTGAGATGTAGTACAAAATATCTTAGAGCACCGTCAGTGTATAGTACGCCTATGGCTTACGCGAGAAGGTGCGTCGGCTGTAGTCCACAGCCGGCGTCTCAAGCACACTAGCTCGCTCCCTAAATATCATTTCATTATTCAATTGTCGTCGGTGAAAGATGGGCACGTGGACCCGCGTCGTGAGGGCAACTTCGGCGGCCCACTCCGGCAAGAGCGCGGCCGCAGCCGCCATGCGTGTGCTAACAAGGTGCATGAGCGCGGTTGCAATTTGTGACCGGGCGGCAAGGGCAGCCCAAACAGTGGTTGTTGCTTCTCAGGTGGCGACAGCAACATCTGCCTCGGGGATAGCAACTGGAGAGAGCGGCATAGCAGCTATCCGTTCTGCAACGGCGGCCTTAGCCCTGATGGAGGCCGCCCACGACCATGCCGAGGCTGCCCACGCCCAGCTCCTGGCGGTCACTGCACAAATCGAATGAAGCTTCTCCGACAACGGTCGGCAACCCACGGCCGAAGAGCTGGCAATCGCCGAGAGCGTTCGAGCAGCCGTCCGTTCCTCTGCCGCATACCTTGCGACGAGGGAGCCCGTCCAGGCCCAGATCGCGTCCGCCCATGCCCAGCTCGTGGCGGCCTTTTCCAAAGAGATGGCGGACGCGGATGGAGAGATGCTTGCCGAGTATGGTGCGATGGATGCCATGGAGCCCCTTCCCCAGGATCCGTCGAGCGCGAGCTGGACATGGAGGCGGCGGCAAAGATCGACGAGCACCAGCCGTAGTAGTACTCTTTATTTTGTTTAATTAAGAGCGCTGGTATTTAATTTGTTAGAGTAATGTTTAGGTTAGCTAGCTCTGTTTAATTGCTGAACTTGCTCGATTAAGAAGTGTGGGTGTGCTGTAGTCTCCTTTGTGTACCCAAATTATGCAATGACGTGGATGACCACTTTAACCATGGAAATTTGAACCAAAACATTTGACGTTCAAACTCATCACACATGGGTTAGGCTATTTGAATTGTTTGTGATGTCCACATATCGTACACAGTTCTGAATAAGGAACCGTGTCTGATGACACTTTGCGCGCCAGATTTTTGGCTGAAGCGATTCCAAATTTTCGGCTTCCGCAGAAATATGTACCTCCCCGCCCCCTCCCCCTTACCAAAAGCCACATTTCCCCTCTTTCTGACTTGCTTTCCAAGTTGAAACCTTCACTCCTTGCTTGCAGCACCGCCGCCTCCTCGCCGGCGACCCTCCTTCACGCTGCTCGGCATCCTCTATCCAGGCAGGTAATCCACACCCGACCCCCATCCTCCTCCTCCTTCCACATCCCACATGCCCAGACAGCCGGCGCGACCGCGACACCTTCCACCCAAATCACCGAACCCTCCACCAAAAAAGCACCGACCTAAGCCATGGTGCACGCAGTATAGCCAGGACCTCAAGGAGCATTTGGTAGCGGAGAAGCAAATCACGACCGCACGTGCGGATGAGGTCGTGATGGCTGCCATTCATTCCGACTCCCAGATCTTGAAGGAGCACCTTGCCAATTGCTAGCTACGCCGGTTAAGCATGCTCGATTTACCCGTTGCGTGTGCTGGTCCTGCCTTTCCTTCACAAATTCTAGTGAATTGTGCTATCTAATTTCACCATGCAATATGTTGCTCTAGTGTATATGTTCTATATGTCGTGCAGTGTGGTGCTCACTTATTAACCATTTTGTTAATTAGTTGTCATCTTTAGTTAACTGTTTGGTTCAATTCTGCAAATGTGATGTTCAATTCTTAGGCTGCAATTTTGTATTGTCTTCCATGTGAGAAATAAATCGAATTTGTCTTTTCAAAATTGTGGGTGCACTCTGTTATTTTATACCATGTGAGGAATAAATTGAATTTGGCTGTAGTAAATACATGAGAAACAAATACAATTGCTACAATTGGTTGTAGTTAACAGTTTGGTTAACTCTCTGATCTTTTATTAGGAGTATGTTATATTGTGCAATGTGGTGCTCAGTTAATGTTTGGTTCATTTTTTGTGGTGTTTAGTTAACTGCTTGGTTCAATTCTGCAATGCGATGTCCAATTGTCATGGGTAGAGTTTTGTATTGTTGTGCATGTGAGGAATAAATCGAATTTGGCTGCACTTAATACATGAGAAACATATACAAGTGCTATATTTCCTAGTTCTTAATCATGCTTGGTTTGGGTAAATGGGTTTTCCGCGTGGATTCAATTAATCTGATGAATCTGCAATGTGCTTATTTTCATCAACATTTTTTATTGATAGCATGCGAACCCTTATTTAACCTGATGACTAATTACCTTATATGTCAGGGAAACAATGGGAAGCACCGAGGTTTACAATCAAGGTTAGCATGTGCATGGTCCATTGTCTAATAGCACATTATTGTGCAATTGCAGGAACCATTCTAATATTTTGGTTTTTAACAATTTGGTCTTGCACATGTAGGTCCTGCTGTCAGAGGTTTTGACCCATTGTTCGACCCTTTTTGCATATGGGGAAATGAGTTGTCCATGAATATCAATCAAATCAAGAAACTGAGAAAGATTCTTAGGATAAAGAAATTAGCAACAAAAAACAACAGATCTTTGTATGCACAATGAATAAGACATCAGTTCACTACAAGGTGGTACTAACTATTATACCTTGCCTTTTTTATTCCTTTGCCCCATTTCCAATATAGAGAAGATATTTATGCACATCCTTGTTTTTAGGCCTTTCCAAAGCAGTTCACTGATGATTACCTCTCAAACCACCTCTATGGTTAGGAGGCGAGGAAGGTTTTCATACAACACCCATGGTTCAATATTGCAGTGTTCCTGAAGAGGACGAAGGACGGACAGTCAATCATCCACAGGCACTCGGCCTAAAGTTGCAAAGACCTTCAACATGAATGAAGGCTCAATATTCGCCTTCCGCTTCAGCAGTTTTCCAGATGAGATGCATCTGTCTATATATCATCTATGATGGTAATTTCGAAAGGTTCTACATGTTGCATGTGGAACTTGTTGCTGGTGCAGCTGTGTAATGGGGTAGCTGAGTGCTGAAGCTATATGATGTTGTACTCTGATGTATTTCAATTATGAAATTATGCTTCCTTAATATGGAAATGAAATATATTATGTGCTTAATATGAAATGTTGATTATATTAATAAATGGATTATGAATAATCGAATAATTAGCCTGCTAATTGTGTTTTGCTATTGCAAACAGTAGTTGAAAAAATACCGACGGTGATGACCTCAGGCAACGCACACAGTTTCTAGGAATAAATCGTGTTGGACCAATGAACAATCACACACGACTTTCTCTTGAAAACTGTTTGCGTTAAGCCACCTTGCGCAAACGTTTACCACATAAAAACTGTGTGTGATGGACAGCCTTTGCCACATAGTTTCTTCTACGGACCGTGTGTGATACATTCAATAACGCAAATGATTTAACGGGAAAAATTGTGTGTGATGTACCTATGAACGGAAATGTTTTCCTTAGAGCGACTGTGTGGGATGTGCATACGAACGGAAATGTTTAGCGGGGACTGACTGTGTGGGATGTACTTGCGACCGGAAACAATTTCACCATATAATTGTATATTTTTAGCTCTACTGTACGTATTTCCATATTTGAGTGCTCGCCGGTTGCACACGACCTCATTTTGGCGAACGTGTGTGCCATGAGGGCATATCCCCGACAGTTTCTAGGTCGTGTGGGAAGGACGCCCCTATCACCCACACTCACTTGGCGACAGTTCCAAATGTCGTCGCGAAAAGGGGTTTTAAACCGTTTGTTTAGGACCGATGCACACCAGTGAATGTGAGTCCATGGATTATACACACTCTTACCTTTTCGCAATTTGCTAGCCTCTACGGTACCGTGCATTGCCCTTTCTCACCTCGAGAGTTGGTGCAAACTTCGCAGGTGCATCCAAACCCTGTGATATGATACGCACTATCACACATAAGCCTTATTATATCTTCCTCAAAACAGCCACCATACCTACCTATTATGGCTTTTCCATGGCCATTCCGAGATATATTGCCATGCAACTTCCACCGCTTCCGTTTGATGACTTGAGCATTCATTGTCATATTGCTTTGCATGATCATATAGCTGACATAGTAGTTGTGGCTCAGCCACCGTTCATCATTTTTCATACATGTTATGCTAGATTGTCGGTGTACAAAAATAGGGGCGCATCTTTGTACCCCTTTTCCTATGCACGGGCAGTCAGAGCCGCGCCCACGGCCACACCAAGCAGAACGAGGGAGGTGAACCAAGGTAAGATCGAAGCCCATGACAATCAAAGCAACGCCAAGGCCAAGACCACAAAGAGCAGAGGGATGAAGCAAGTTCCCCCGACAAGACCATTGCCGGGTGGCCTCAGCGGCCCCGGCAAGACTCTTGTCGGGACAGCTCGCCCTGCACCAACAGAGCGAGCCACCCTTGAGCCCACGGCCCCGAGTGCCATCATCAGCGTGGGGCCAAGGCTCGGGAAGGCACCCTTGTGGTGGCATGTAGATATTTGTGAAGACATATTCAAGATCAGATTAGAAGACGATGATTCTCGGCAAGATCCTTGCCAAGGAAGGCCACCAGACTCCCGACAAGATCCTTGTCGGGGACGACAACACGCAACGGCGAGACCCTTTCCGGGCCACCCGGCAAGGCCCTCGCCAAAGACATCGGCAAGGCCACCGCCAAGCCCACGTCAACCAAGCTTCCACCGCCGTTCACATGCAGCTGCCAGCCCAACCAGCTGGGCGGGCACCTGTATGGCAACATGCAGCTCCCAGGCCAACTCATCAAGTGCCTGTGTGGCGGCATGCAGATCTTCGTGAAGGCTCCACCACCGCGCCAACTCAGCTGCCTACCTGCCTGCATGGCACCGCACGCATCCCTGGCCGAGGCGCGTGTCGAAGAAAGGAGGAGCGGCAACGGACGGGACGGGCCTCGCCCCCGTCCCCGATAAAGAAAGAGGACACCTAAGCGATGCATTAAATGCACCTTGTCCTGTAATACGAGGGATAACCTCGTGCCACTTTAGACCTTTCCACCTCATGTGTGCCACTGTGGCAACCCCTTTCTCCTATAAAAGGAGGCCCGAGGCGACGAGGAGGGGGATTCGGCTCTTTGAAACCACACGCTGACCACAGCTAGTTCGAGAGCTCAAGAACTCTCAGAAATACACCCACCAAAGCAGGACTAGGGTTTTACGCATCCTCGCGGCCCGAACCTGGGTAAACGATCCTTGTGCTGTCTACTAGCCCTGCTCTCCTTGCAACCCTGCGCCCCGGCAACCGTAGTAGGGATTCTTGTGGTCCCATAGGTGTCGTTCCACACCGACATCCTTTGGCGTGTCAGGTAGGGGCGCAATTGTGAGAATCTGGTCTAGTAGTTAGCCTAGCAGTTCTTCGTCGCCATGGCCCCTAAGAAGAGGACGGCCACGGCGGTCGATTTGTTGGGATCCAAACGACCCGTGCCGGTGTGGACGGGCAGCGGACCGGTCGCAAACAGGACCCGGGTCGCGGCTCGCGAGCACCAGCATCGCCCAGGCAGTCGGAGCCTGGCGAGCGGCATTGTTCGCGCGCCAGACGACCGGCTACACGTCGCCGGATCCGAGGATGGAGCTGGGCCCCCCGCAGGCGGCGCGGGGCCCTCCAGGGGCATTGTTGTGCCGACTCCGGGTGGCGTGGCGACCTCCAGGACGCCTACACCGGCGACCGCCATGCGTTCTTCCCATGGTGTGCGCGCCGAGCAGCGTCACCATGATGGTGACCCTGGGCACCGCCGTGGGAAGAGCCATGTGCGTCATCGGCAAGATGAGGGGGTTCAGCACGCTCGCCGAAGCGCTGGCGAAAATGGCGCGCAGCCGCTGGGTCGTGACGGAGCTCCTTCTAACGTAGTTAGAAATCGAAGCGCGCCGCGATCCACGCAGCTGTCACCGCCTCCCACGCCAGCGGAAGCTTTGGCGCGCGCACAGCTGCTCCTCGAATTCTCTCCTGCTGCAGAGAAGCTCGACGAGTGGAGGGCCACCATCCGGAGCCTCGTCATCATCGCAAACAAAGACGATCCGCGACCGGCGGGGCCCTCGGGCCGGCGCTCCACCGAGCCACCACATGCTGGCGCTGGGAGGACCGAGGGAGCTGCGGCCGCGGTCCACTCTCCTCCTCCTCGCTAGCCGCCGCGGGCGTCGGCCCATCGTGATGACGCTCGTGATAACATCTCCATAGCATCGTCCGACCGGCGGACCCTCCGCGACCAGCGCCAGGTCCTTCAGGAGCGAGCTCACGAAGACGCTCGAACCACCGTCGAGCGCCGGCGCGAAACGTGCCGCCGGTCGGACAAGCGGGCGGGACCCGCTATGGACCACCCGGCATCGGGGGGCCCCGACGGCCTACCTTACGAGGTGGGCTGCCCGGCTTTTACCCGTGAGCTGAGGCAGTTCCAGTGGCCGTTCCACCGCACGTTCAAGCCCGACGTCGGCGAGAAGTACACCGGCAAGACCCATCCGTCCGAGTTCCTCAGCATGTACACTATCGCGATGCAGGCCGATGGGGCTCGCGACGACAAGGTGCTTGCCAACTATTTCCCGCTGGCGCTCAAGCCCAATGTGATGTCTTGGTTGATGCACTTGCCGGTGGATTCCATTTATTCCTGGTCAGATCTGTGCCATGAGTTCATTGGCGCCTTCAGAGGAGGCCACCAAGCTCATGGTCAGGCCAGTGATCTGCATATCATTCCCCAGAAGGAAGGGGAGACCCTGCGCAAGTACATCCAGAGATTCAGCCGGGTGCAGTACAACATCCCCGACGTTCATCCCGCCGCTGTGATTAGCGCGTTCCACCAGAACGTACGCAATCGCAAGATGCGCGAGGAGCTGGCGATGACCAAGGTTAAGGATGTGGCCGAGCTCTACGTTCTGGCCGATAGGTGCGCCCGGGCTGAAGAGGGAAGGAAGTACCCCGGCGAAGACGCCGGCGCAGAAACCGACTCTACTGATGAAGATGCCGCCACCCCGATGAATAAGAGCCGACGTCGCAACAGGAAACGCAAAGGCAAGGTCGTGCTTTCCGTTGACGGACCTGACGATACCAGTGCCGGCAAGAAGGTCAAGGTAGATGCCCCCGGCAAGGAGATTGCCGGGTGCGCTGCCTGCCAAGCCCTGGCGGCTACCGACAAGCCAGGAAGCTCCGGCAAGCAATACTGCAAGATCCACCGCACCAAGGGCCACGACCTCCAGAACTGCCGACAAGTCGAGCTGCGTGCTGAGAAGCAAAAGGTTGAGTACGAAAGGCGGGACAAGGAGAAGGACCAGGACGGTGCTGAGGGATCCGGCAAGAAGTGTGGCAGCCAAGGAGGCCGCCCCGGCAAGGACAACCAGCAAGAGAGGCCCGCCCGGGGCCACAACAAGAAACAAGAAGATGACGATCACGACGAGGGTGACGAGTCTGGTGAGCAAGGGTTCCAGAAGGCTACGGAGGCCATGTGCGTCGATGGCGGCGCCTCGCTGCATACCTCTCACCGCCAGCTCAAGAAGTGGGCGCGTGAGATTACTGCAGGAGAGCCGTCATTTGACGCTCAGAAGCTGCTAAAGTGGTCTAGCACGCCCCTCATCTTTGACGCCGAGGACCACCCTGACCGCACTACCGCGGTCGGGTGTTTGCCGTTGTTGGTCTCGCCAACAATATGCAACCTCAGGGTGAACAAGATGTTGGTTGATGGCAGGGCCGGCCTGAACCTGATCTCGCCTGTCGTGATCAAAAGGTAGCAAATCCCTGATGGAGACCTCGAGGAAACAGGCACGTTTCAAGGGGTCAATCCGAGGAGGAGCCAGCTGAAGGGAAAGGTCACACTGTCTGTGACATTTGGAGGAGAGTTGAACTACAGGACAGAGAGGATCGTCTTTGATGTGGCCGAGATCCCCTTGCCCTACAACGGGATCCTCGGCCGCCCGGCATTGGCCAAGTTCATGGCGGCGTCACACTATGCCTACAACATGCTAAAGATGCCCGGGCCGTTGACCATCATCTCCGTCCCCTCTGACAAGAAGGATGCGTTGGTCTGCGCCGACCAACTCTACCGGGAAGCAATTGCAGCAGCTGCCGTCAAGGCACCTGCTCCTACCGCTGACGGCCCGGGAGGGAAAAAGGAGCCCGGCAAGACATCTCGCACCCACTCCGGCAAGTGCACCTCCTCGGAGTGTTGTGCTACCGTTGAGGACGTGCCAGAGAGCTCTACCGACAAGAGCAAGAGATCCAGAGCCGAGCCGCCACAAACCAAGAAGGTGCCTGTCGGGGAGGATGGCACGGGAGGGGCCTTCATCATAGGCTCCACCCCCGACAGCAAATAGGAAGGCGCTCTCATCACCTTCCTGCGGGCAAATGTCGACGTGTTTGCATGGAAAGCGTCTGACATCCCCGGTGTTCCCAGGGAGGTGATTGAGCACCACCTAGTTGTCTGCCCCCACGCGCGGCCCATCAAGCAGAAGGTCAGAAAGCAGGCTCTGGAAAGGCAGGAGTTCATCACAAAGGAGATCAGGAAGTTGGAAGCGGCAGGTTTGGTGAGAGGGGTGCTCCACACGACGTGGTTGGCCAATCCAGTAGTGGTGTGCGAGGCGAATGGGAAGTGGAGGCTGTGTATTGATTACACAGATATTAATAAGGCTTTCCCTAAGGACCCCTTCCCGTTGCCGCGCATCGACCAGATTGTTGACTCCACGTCCGGGTGTGATCTGTTATCATTCCTCGACGCCTACTCAGGCTACCACCAAATCTTCATGACAAGAGAGGATGAAGAGAAGACGGCATTCATCACCCCATGTGGTATGTAATGCTTTTTATGGATGCCTTTCGGGTTGAAGAGTGCCGGCTCAACGTTTGCAAGAGTAGTCCAAATTGGTTTTGAACCTCAGCTCCATAGAAATATGGAGGCCTACATGGATGACATAGTGATCAAAACCAAGGACGGGCCAAATCTTGTGAAAAATCTGGAAGAGACATTTGCTAACCTGCGCAAGATCAACCTCAAGCTGAACCTTGAGAAGTGTGTCTTCGGCATTCCGTCCAACAAGCTTCTCAGATTTTTTGTGTCGCGGCGTGGGATCAAGGCAAACCCAGACAAGATCAAGGCTATTGAGCAGATCGAGGCACCCAAGCGGATCAAGGATGTGCGTCGGCTCACCGGCTCATTGCCGCCATGAGTCGGTTCATCTCCAAGTCCGCCGAGCGCGCCCTTCCCTTCTTCAAAATCTTGAAGAAGGCAGGCCCAATAGAGTGGACACCAGAAGCCGAGGCAGCACTACAGGATCTGAAGAAATACCTTTCCTCCATGCCGATACTGGTTGCGCCTAGACCACAAGAGTCGTTGCTGCTGTATCTGGCAGCGACGAATCAAGTGGTCAGCGCCGCACTGGTGGCACAGAGGGAGGTCAACGAGGAGGCGGCAATGGCGGCAGAACTAGCGGATGGCAAGCCAAAGATTCCCCTGGCAGGGCCTGGTGCCGACAAGGCGCGGCCCTCGGCGGAGTCTGGTGCCACCAAGGCAATGCCCGCGCAGTCGAGTGAAGTGGTGTCAAAGAAGAAGATGATGCAGCACCTAGTTTACTTTGTCAGCTCCCTCTTGCAGGGGGCTGGGTCGAGGTATTCCGGCGTGCAAAAATTGCTCTTCGGCCTCCATATGGCCTCGAGGAAGCTGCGTCACTACTTCCAGGCCCATGAGATCACTGTCGTCACCCGCCTCCTGTTGCAACGGATACTGCACAACTCGGACGCGACCGGAAGGATTGTGGAATGGGCCTTGGAGCTGTCAAGTTTCGGTTTGAAGTTTTAAAGTACCTCGACAATTCAGAGCAGAGTCTTGGCAGAATTCATCGCAGAATGGACCTCGACGCCTGACGAAGAAATCCAGGAGACCACTCTCCTCGGCAAGGAAGCAGACCGCGACTGGATCATGTACATTGATGGGGCTTTCTCGCTGCAAGGCGCCGGTGCCAGTGTGCTACTTGTCGCACCCACTGGAGAACACCTCAAGTACGTGATCCAGATGCACTTCCCCAGGGAGATGTCCACCAATAACACCGCCGAGTATGAGGGATTGCTTGCCGGTCTCAGGATCGCGGCAGACCTCGGGGTTAAGAAGCTCATCGTCAGGGGCGACTCGCAGCTCGTTGTCAGGCATGTCAACAAGGATTATCAGAGCCCATTGATGGAAGCCTACGTAGATGAGGTGAGGAAGCTGGAGGAACGCTTTGACAGTATCCAGGCGGAGCACGTCCCCCGAGAGGAGAACGACATCACCGATTACCTGTCAAAGCGTGCCGCATTCAAGCTACCTGTGGAACCAGGTACCTTTTTGCTCCGGTTAACTCAACCATCTGTCGAACCATCAGCGGGGCAGAACAAGCGGAGGAAATCAGGTCCCGGCAAGTACTTTCCTACCGAGCCCTCTGGGGCTGCCGGCAAGGGTGCTGCCGCGGACGATGAGCCTGCCCAAGAGCGACTGGCTCCGACAGGGCGTCAAGCCCTGGTCGTAGAGACAGCCGCTCTCATGGCGGAAGAAATGCCTTTGGTCCTTGTCATCGAGCCCCAGGCTCTGGCATGGGTGCAACATACCGTCCACTTCCTCCAAATAGGGGAGCTTCCTGAGGAGCAGGAAGAAGCAGAGAAAGTAGCCCGTCGGTCCGCCCTGTACCAATTCGTCGATGACGTCCTATACCGGAGGAGGCCAAACGGTGTGAAACTCAAGTGCATCCCCCGGGAGGAAGGACTGGAGCTGTTGGCGGAGATACATGGAGGCATATGTGGCTCCCACATAGGGTCAAGGGCCCTTACCGGGAAGGCATTCCGGCAAGGTTTCTTCTAGCCCACCACCCTCCAGGATGCAACGGCACTAGTAACCAAGTGTGAAGCGTGCCAGTTCCATTCAAAGAAGCTTCATCAACCGGCTCAAGCCCTTCAAACAATCCCTCTCTCCTGGCCATTCTCGGTCTGGGGGCTCGATATACTGGGCCTTTCCCCCGCGCTGTCGGGGGCTTTGAGTACTTGTATGTTGCAATCGACAATTTCACAAAGTGGCCGAAAGTGGGAGCAGTGAGGAAGGTGACTGCTCAGTCAGCCATCAAGTTCTTCAAAGGACTGGTCTGCCATTTTGGTGTGCCAAACAGAGTCATCACCAATAGTGGCACGCAGTTCACAAGCCACACCTTCATGCAGTACATCCAAGACCTCGGCAGCAACGTCTATTTTGCTTCCGTGGCACATCCACGGAGCAACGGCCAAGCGGAGAGGGAAAATGCTGAAGTGTTGCAAGGCCTGAGAATGAAGACCTTTGACAAGCTGCACAAGAGTGGAAGGTGCTGGATTGATGAGTTGTCGACGGTTCTTTGGTCGATCAGGACGACGCCAAATCGAGCCACCAGCCAGACACCTTTTGCCCTAGTATACGGGGCAAAAGCAGTTCTCCCCACAGAACTCATATACAGGTCACCTCGAGTTCTCGCTTATGATGAGTTTGAGCAAGAGCCGTTGCGCCAAGATGACGCGACGCTCCTTGAGGAAGATCATCTTCGGGCGGCTGTGAGAGCGGCACGCTACCAGCAAGCCTTGCGCCGCTATCATAGCCGCAAGGTTCATGCCCGAAGCCTTGAGGAAGGCGACCTTGTTCTTCGGCGCGTTCAGTCGGCCAAGAATTCCAACAAGTTGACGCCGAAGTGGGAAGGCCCTTATCAGGTAATACGAGTCACCAGGCCCGGCGCAGTCCGCCTGGAGACCGAAGATGTCGTCCCAGTGAGCAACTCCTGGAACATCGAGCATCTTTGCAAGTTTTCCCCATAAGGTGTGGCTTGCCGGGCCTCCCGGCAAGCCACCTTTTGTACAAGCTTTGCTGACAAGGATGTGACCCTTTGTACAAAGCCAGGCACAGACCCTGAGCATAAATAAATGAAGCGCTGACGCCCTAAGTTATAGCATGCATGCTAGGTCGAGTCTCTTCCTTGGTTAGGGTTGATAGTGCTTAGCGGCGACTAACCCCTAGCCTAGAGGTCGAGTGCGCGTCTGTCTGTTCCTTTTCTGTCCTCCTTTGGTTCGCAGGGCACATGAGCACTTCTGCTGAGCTACTCGGAAAGAAGGAAACAGACCGGCGCCCCGACCCCGGTAAGCCAGAGTTGCCGGGGGCTGTAAGCACAAGGATCCAACTGCGGCAAGATGAGATTGCCAAGGGCTGCGGATCCAGATAAGTCGTTTATCCTCTGTCATGCATTTTGGAACCGGACTGGGGCATGTGAAACCTCGTTTTTATCTCTAGGCTGCCGTGCTCCCCTTTTTCCTGTACCTAGGGATTATTTCCTGGGTCCGGATTTGGTCGTAGCCGCGGCGGCAAGGAGGTGGGGCGAGGAGCCTAAAGCCCACTTCATCCCTGCCTCCGCCAAGAGCGCGAGAACGGTCGAGTGGAGTGGGGGGACAGCAAGGCATGTTGCCGGGCGAAAGACATTTATCTTAAAACAATAGCAAGGATTCGCTCCTTGTCGCGGGATTTACCCGCGAACGAAAAACCCGGCAAGCATCCCTTTTTCATTAAAAACATCCCATACAGGTACAGTTCGTGCGAGATGAAAAACATGAGCAAGGGGATTATAAGTTTTAAATTTAACAAAGGCCTGCAGGCTTACAAACTAAAAAAGAGATAAGATGCCCGTAATCCCTTTCTTGTCCCTCTCCTCAGGAGGCAGGTCAAGGAGGCGAAAGGGCAAAAGGGGTGCCTAGACGAGCTACGAGCGGCAGAAAGCACCAAGAGAACATCTCGGTGGCCACCCACGGGCGGGCCGGTGATGATGGTCCCGGGAAAGGAGCTGGAAGACGAGGCGGCAGGACCGGCAATACGCGATGAAGGAGTCGGTGCCCGCGTACTCCGAGTTGAGGGCCTTGTCGCCCACCCTCTTCCTCTTCCGCAGCCTCCCGACGCCTGCCGCCCAAGGAGACAACCCCGAGGAGTTCAAGGAGCTGGCCCTGCCCCCGGCTAGCTTCTGCCGGAGGAGCGGCCAGGTGCAGATGCTGCTGCTGCCGCACCCGCCCAGGCGCGGGGCGTCGGACGCCTAGTCGGACTCATCCCCGTTGTCCGCCCCGCTGTCCTCCTCGTCGCTCTCGCTCGAGGACGAGCTTCCATCATTAGAATATCCATCAGAGGAGCTCTCCACGCAGCAATTCAGACGAGTTCCAAACTCTCCGAAGACCTTGACGGAGAGCAGGCCGTCCTCCATTAACTTGAAGTAGAGGACGAGCCCCGCCGTCAGGCTGTGGATGCGGGCGAACGTCTTCCATCCACGGCGGAGATACGTAACTCGAGGAGCCAGGAAGCCGACATCGACCCGCGTGCCCCTGTTCCCACGGCCCCTCATGTGCAACCTGAGGGTCTGGGGCGGGGCATGCTCCATCACCCGAGCGAATGGAGTGGGGAGACGAAGACGACGATGCGGGGGCCGGCGAAGCCTGATGAAGAACTCGCAAGGCTGGTCTTCAACGTGGCCCTCCATTGGGAAGGGCATCATTGGCAGGGGCGAGGCTGGCACGTCGCCCGTCCTCCTCTTCCCCGAGCGCTACGGCCTCTGCCCCGGCCTCACCCCTACCCCTTCCCCTCACGGTCGGCTCCACCACCACAGGTTCAGAAGGGGGAGGGACGTGTTGTCGAGCGGCGACCCTCGCCGCCACCATCGAAGGACCAGGATTCCCTTTCTCCATGGCAGGTGAAAGGAAGGAGCAGAAGCAGAGGGAGGTAGAAGATGGAAGAATGCGGGGTGCCATCCCCCCCTTCCTCCTCTTTATAAAGGAACGGGGTTGAGGCTCGGCCGCCCCGCTCGGCCAATCCAGACACCAGAGGCGCGGGGAATCAGGACCGACCCGCTGCCCCAACCAGCGGCGGCCCAGTTTCTCGCCTCCATCGTTTGCCACCCCAAGCGCATGAAAGACGTGTGGCAGACGTGCAGAACTAAGGGGACGGGTGAGGCGACCTCTCCCCACCCCGTGATCATGGGGAGTGGACGCCTTGAAGACTGCACCCTGACCCCGCTCAGTAAATGAGCCGCGCCTCCACGCCTCCCTCTTTTTACGGGGAAGACGCGATCCGCCTATTTACTGCGATGTGATGCATGCATGTGGAAACCGCCCCACGCATGCCGCCCACATCACGCACACCCCTCCACGTTGCGCCACGCGCGCGGGTCGTGGGAGGCAGAGCACACGAAGAATCTTACCATGGTAAAAACCGCCCCACCTGCCCGCGCACCGTTTTGGGCCTGGCCCAACAATGCATCACACTTATGTGTGGCCCAGGCCCGGGGGCTCCTGTCGGTGTACAAAAATAGTGGCACATCTTTGTACCCCTTTTCCTGTGCACGGGCAGTAAGAGCCGCACCCACGGCCAGACCAAGCAGAACGGGGGAGGTGAACCAAGGTAAGATCAAAGCCCATGACAATCAAATCAACGCCAAGGCCAAGACCACAAAGAGCAGAGGGATGAAGCAAGTTCCCCCGGCAAGACCCTTGTCGGGTGGCCTCAGCGGCCCCGGCAAGACTCTTGCCAGGACAGCTCGCCCCGCACCAACAGAGCGAGCCACCCTTGAGCCCACGGCCCCCAGTGCCATCATCAGCGTGGGGCCAGGGCTCGGGAAGGCACCCCTGTGGTGGCATGTAGATCTTTGTGAAGACATATTCAAGATCAGATTAGAAGACGACGATTCTCGGCAAGATCCTTGCCAAGGAAGGCCACCAGACCCCCGGCAAGATCCTTGCCGGGGACGACAACACGCCACGGCGAGACCCTTGCCGGGCCACCGGGCAAGGCCCTTGCCAAAGACGCCGGCAAGGCCACCGCCAAGCCCACGTCAACCAAGCTTCCACCGCCGTTCACATGCAGATGCCAGCCCAACCAGCTGGGCGGGCACCTGCGTGGCAACATGCAGCTCCCAATCCAACTCATCAAGCGTCTGCGTGGCGGCATGCAGATCTTCGTGAAGGCTCCACCACCGCGCCAACTCAGCTGCCTGCCTGCATGCATGGCACCGCACGCATCCCTGGCTGAGGCATGTGTCGAAGCGAGGAGGAGCGGCGATGGATGGGGCGGGCCTTGCCCCCGTGCCCGATAAAGCAAGAGGACACCTAAGCGATGCATTAAATGCACCTTGTCCTGTAATACGAGGGATAACCTCGTGCCACTGTAGACCTTTCCACCTCATGTGTGCCACTGTGGCAACCCCTTTTTCCTATAAAAGGAGGCCCGAGGCGATGAGGCGGGGGATTCGGCTCTTTGGAACCACACGCTGACCACAGCTAGTTCGAGAGCTCAAGAACTCTCAGAAATACACCCACCAAAGCAGGACTAGGGTTTTACGCATCCTCGCGGCCCGAACCTGGGTAAACGATCCTTGTGCCGTCTACTAGCCCTGCTCTCCTCGCAACCCTGCGCCCTGGCAACCGTAGTAGGGATTATTGTGATCCCATAGGTGTCGTTCCACACCGACATAGATCATTGCATATCCTGGTACATGCTAGAGGCATTCATATAGAATCATACTTTGTCATAGGTATCGAGTTGTAATTTTTATTTCTTTTGAGTTATAAGTAAATAGAAGTGTGATGATCATCATTATTAATGTTTAGAGCAGTGCCCCAGTGAGAAAAGGATGATGGAGACTATGATTCCCCCAGTAGTTGGGATGAGACTCCGGACATTGAGAGAAAAAGAAAAGAAAAAAAGAAAAAAGAAAAAAAGAAAAAAGAAAAAAGAAGAAAAAAAGGAAAAAATAAAACAAAGAGAGAAGGGGCATTGTTAGTATCCTTTACCACACTTCTGCTTCAAAGTAGCACCATGTTTTTCATATGGAGAGTCTCCTATGTTGTCAATTTCATATACTAGTGGGAATATTTCATTATAGGATTAGATGCACACCCACTTAGTTTTCATATTGAGCTTTCATACACTTATAGCTCTTAGTGCATTCGTTGCATGGCAATCCCTAGTCCTCACGTTGATATCAATTGATGGGCATCTCCATAGCCCGTTGGTCGCCGCATCGATGTGAGACTTTCTACTTTTTTGTCTTCTCTATATTTACCCCTATCATCATACTCTATTCCACCCGTAGTGCTATATCCATGGTTTGCGCTCATGTATTGCGTGAGAGTTGAAAAGACTGAAGCGCCTTAAAAAGTATGAACCAATTGCTCGGCTTTTCATCGGGGTTGTGCATGATAAATACTTTGTGTTAAGAAGACAGAGCATGACAATACTATATGATTTTGTAGGGATAGCTTTCTTTAGCGTTGATATTTTGGAAGACATGATTGTTTGTTGGGATGCCTGAGTATTGATGTCTTTATGTCAAATTATAGACTATTGCTTTGAATCACTTATGTCTTAATATTCATGCTATGATTAGATATATGATCAAGTTTATGCTAGGTAGCATTCCACATTTTTTTTTATTTACTTACTCGAGGACGAGCAGGAATTAAGCTTGGGGATGCTGATACGTCTCTGTCGTATCTATAATTTTTGATTGTTTCATGCCAATATTATACAAGTTTTACATACTTTTGGCAACTTTTTATATGATTTATTAGACTAACCTATTGATCCAGTGCCAAGTGCCAGTTCCTGTTTTATGCATGTTTTTTGTATCGCAGAGTATCCATATCAAACGAAGTCCAAATGCTATAAAATTTCAGGGAGAATTATTTTGGAATATATGTGATTTTTGGGAGTTGGAATAACCACAAACGGAGGCCAGTGGTGGGCAGAACCCACCAGGGCGCACCAGAGGAGCCAAGCGTGCCGTGGTGGGTTGTGCCCACCTCGTACATCGGTGGGACCTCTACTTCGAGCTCAAGGAAGCTTATATCCGGAAAAAAACATGTTAAAATCTCAGCGCAATCGAAGTTACGGATCTCTGGGAATATAAGAAACGGTTTTTGGCCAGATCTGGGGAACGCGAACAGAGAGGGAGATCCAATCTTGGAGGGGCTCCCACCCCTCCGCCGCCATGGAGACCAAGGACCAGAGGGGGAAATCTCCTTCCCATCTAGGGGGAGGCCAAGGATGAAGATGAAGTAGGGGGGCTCTCTCCCCCTCGCTTCTGGTGGCGCTGGAGTGCCACCGGGGCAACGATCGGGACGGCGATCTACATCAACAATCTTGCTACCATCAACACCAACTCTCTCCCCCTCATTGCAGCGGTGTAACACCTCTTCCCCCCGCTGTAATATCTACTTAAACATGGTTCTCAACTCCATATATTATTTCTCAATGATCTATGGTTATCCTATGATGTTTGGGTAGATACATTTTGTCTTGTGGGTTAATCGTGATCTTGGTTGGTATGATTGTATATTTTACTCATGGTGCTGTCCTATGGTGCCCTCCGTCTCGCGCAAACATGAGGGGCCTTGGCTGTAGGGTGTTGCAATATGTTCATGGTTCGCTTACGGTGGGTTGCGAGAGTGACAGAAACTTAAACCCGAGTAGGTGGGGTATGACATATGGGAATAAAGAGGACTTGATACTTAATGCTATGGTTGGGTTTCATGACCTTAAAGAACTTTAGTAGTTGCGGATGCTTCCTAGAGTTCCAATCATAAGTGCATATGATCCAAGTAGAGAAAGTATGTTAGCTCATGCCTCTCCCTCATATTAAATTGCAAGAATGATTACCGGTACTTGTTATCGATTGCCTAGGGACAAATAACTTTCTTGTTGACACAAACCCTTTTACTAAACACTTAACTTTTATTATCTTGCAAAGTACTTCTAGTTTTATTCTTGTAAAGTAGTTCTAGCATCACACCTACAAAATAGTTTTATTGCTATTGCTTTCTTCATGTCATATACATATTCCTTTGACTATGAGATTATGCAATTCCCTGACACCGGAGGAATGCCTTATGTGCTATCAAATGTCACAACGTAAATGGTAGATTATAAAGATGCTCTACAGGTATCTCCGAAGGTGTTTGTTGGGTTGGCATAGATCGAGATTAGGATTTGTCACTCCGAGTATCGGAGAGGTATCTATGGGCCCTCTCGGTAATGCACATCATAAGAAGCCTTGCAAGAAAAGTGACTAATGAGTTAGTTGCGGGATGATGTATTGTGGAATGAGTAAAGAGACTTTCCAGTAACAAGATTGAACTAGGTATGAAGATACTGACGATCGAATCTCGGGCAAGTAACATACCGATGGACAAAGGGAATAACATATGTTGTCATAACGGTTCGACCGATAAAGATCTTCGTAGAATATGTAGGAGCCAATATGAGCATCTAGGTTACGCTATTGGTTATTGACTAGAGAGGTGTCTCGGTCATGTCTACATAGTTCTCGAACCCGTAGGGTCCGCACGCTTCACATTCGATGACGATTTTGTATTATATGAGTTATGTGATTTGGTGACCGAATGTTGTTCGGAATCCTGGATGAGACCACGGACATGACGAGGAGTCTCTAAATGGTCGAGAGGTAAAGATTCATATATAGGATGATGATATTCGGACACCGGAAGTGTTTCGAGGTGTACCGGGTACGTATCGGAGTACCCGTGAGGGGGGGTTGATGTCGCTTGAAGCTACGTTGGTATTTCCCCAAAGAGGAAGGGATGATGCAGCATAGAGGCGGTAGGTATTTCCCTCAGATGTGAAACCAAGGTTATCGAACCAGTAGGAGAACCAAGCAAGACAACGTAAACAGCCCCTGCACACAAATAACAACCACTCGCAACCCGACGTGTTAAAGGGGTTGTCAATCCCTTTCAGGTAACGGCGCCAGAAATTGGTGCGTGGACGGGATAGAGTTGTAAATATTGATAGATTGAACGCCAAATAAAATAAATTGCAGCAAGGTATTTTTGTATTTTTGGTTTAGTAGATCTAAAAATAAATGCAAAGGAAAAGTAGATCGCAAAGGCAAATATATGAGAAAGAGACACGGGGCCCGTAGGTTTCACTAGTGGCTTCTTTAGAGAAAAATAGCAAATGGTGGGTGAACAAATTACTGTTGGGTAATTGATATAACTTCAAATAATCATGACGATATCCAGGCAATGATCATTACATAGGCATCACGTCCAAGATTAGTAGACCGACTCCTGCCTGCATCTACTACTATTACTCCACACATCGACCGCTATCCAGCATGCATCTAGTGTATTAAGTTCATGGAGAAATGGAGTAATGCAATAAGAATGATGACATGATGTAGACAAGATCTATCTATGTAGAGATAGACCCCATCGTTTTATCCTTAGTAGCAATGATACATACGTGTCGGTTCCCTTTCTGTCACTAGGATCTAGCACCGTAAGATCGAACCCACTACAAAGCACCTCCTCCCATTGCAAGATAAATAGATCAAGTTGGCCAAACAAAACCCAAATATCAAAGAATAAATACGAGGCTACAAGCAATCATGCATAAAAGAGATCAAAGAAACTTGAATACTTTCATGGATATAAAAATATAGATCTGATCATAAACTCAAAGTTCATCGATCCCAACAAACACATCGCAAAAGAGTTACATCATATGGATCTCCAAGAGACCATTGTATTGAGAATCAAGAGAGAGAGAGAGAGAAGAAGCCATCTAGCTACTAACTACGGACCCAAAGGTCTACAAAGAACTACTCACGCATCATCGGAGAGGCACCAATGGAGGTGGTGAACCCCATCCGAGATGGTGTCTAGATTGGATCTGGTGGTTCTGGACTCCGCGGTGGCTGGATGAATATTTCATCGACTTTCCTAGGGTTTTGGGAATATTGGGGTATTTATAGAGCAAAGAGGCGGTCCGAGGGGGCACCCGAGGTGGGCACAATCCACCAGGGCGCGCCTGGGCCTCCTGGCGCGCCCTGGTGGGTTGTGCTCTCCTCGAAGCACCCCCTAGGCGCAGCCAGGGCCCATTACATATCTTATGGTCCATAAAAAATCTCCATAAAGTTTCGCGGCATTTGGACTCTGTTTGGTATTGATTTTCTGCGATGTAAAAAACATGGAAAAAACAGCAAGTAGCACTTGGCACTACGTCAATAGGTTAGTACCAAAAAATGATATAAAATGATTATAAAACATCCAAGATTGATAATATAATAGCATGGAACAATCAAAATTATAGATACGTTGGAGACGTATCAGCATCCCCAAGCTTAACTCCTACTCGTCCTCGAGTAGGTAAGTGATAAAATAGAATTTTTGATGTGGAATGCTGCCTAACATGTCATATCATATTTCATTTCTTTATAGCATGGACATTTGGACTTTTATATTGTTCAAAGCAATAGTCTAGTTTTGACATGATAATTTAAATACTCAAGCATATCAACAAGCAACCTTGTCTTTCAAAATATCAATGCTAAAATTAGTTATCCCTAGCCCATCATGCTCAACCATTGATCCATTCATGAAACACACTCGCATATTAGCTACACGCAATACTCAAGTACAATCATATTGCCTCCTAGTTGGTGCTCTTATAAGAGAAGATGGTGACTCAAATTCAAATAAAAATTGCATAAAGTAATAGAAAGGCCCTTCGTAGAGGGAAGTAGGGATTTGTAGAGGTGCCAGAGCTCAAAGCGAAAAAATTAGAGATAAAAACATTTTGGGAGGTGTATCCATCCCACCAACGAAAACGACTTAGAGTTCCCAACACTTTCCATGCTAGATATATCATAGGCGGTACCCAAACAGAAAATAAAGTTTATTCCTTTTTCAACCATACTTTCACTTTCCATGGCTAGCCGTATCCATGGTTGCCCTCCAGACCAACACTTTCCAAGGAATTTATTATTTGACAACATAAGAAAAATTCATTTTTCATTTTAGGACTGGGCATCCCTAAAACCTTTGCCTTACTCTCGTGCAATGACAAGTGAATAAACACTCATCGTGAGAATAACACATCCAGCATGGAAAATATTAGCCACCCCTCACCGCTCCGCGAGCGAAACGAACAAACAAAAGAGAAGATTATTTTGAAAATTAGAGATGGCACATGTAAATTTGCTTAGAACGACAATAGAATACCGCATATAGGTAGATATAGTGGACTCATGTAGCAAAATTGGTTTAAAGGATTTTGGATGCACAAGTAGTGATCATACTTAGTGCAAAATGAAGGCTAGCAAAAGATTGAGAAGTGACCAACCAAGAAATGGATAATCGCATAAGCAAGCACTAAGCATAATTAACACCGAATAATGCACCAGAAGTAGGATATAATTTCATTGCATGACTATTGACTTTCGTGCTTCCACAGGGAATCACAAACCTTAACACCAATATTCTTACTAAAGCATAATTACTCATCAAGATGACTTACATATCACATCATCATATCTCAAAACTATTACTAAGAATCAAGTTTACTTTGTCCAATGATGTTCATGAAAGTTTTTATTATATCCTTCTTGGATATCTATTACTTTGGGACTAATTTTCATGTGTTGCTTTTCATAAGCTCAAATAAATATAAGTGAAGATCATGAGCATAATATTTCTTTCTTTCTCTCAAATTAATTTAAGTGAAGTAAGAGGGAATTTCTTGAAAATTTTACTAACTCTCAAATAAATCTAAGTTAAGCAAGAGAGTATTCTTCAAAAATACTAAAGCACACCGTGCTCAAAAAGATATAAGCGAAGCACTAGAGCAAGTCCATAGCTCATAAAAGATTTAAGTGAAGCAAAGAGAGCAATTCTAACAAGTCATGACATAATTTTGGCTCTCCAAAATAGGTGTGTCCAACAAGGGATCAAGACTTAAAACACAAAATAAAACAAGCAAAGACTCATATCATACAAGACGCTCCAAGCAAAACACCGTCACCATGCCGTCGTGCTAACGGAACTCTCCCTCGACACTTTGCTGGATCAAGAGTTCGAGGTCATTGAGCTGAACGTGTCCATAACTCGGAGGTGTCATACATTCGGTGCTTGATTGGTCGGAATGAGAAGAAGTTCGACTACATCAACCGCATTATCAAACGCTTCCGCTTTCGGTCTACGAGGGTACGTGGACACACTCTCCCTCTCTTGTTGCTATGCATCTCCTAGATAGATCTTGTGTGAGCATAGGAATTTTTCTGAAATTGCATGCTACATTTCCCAACAAATATAACTCCATCTCTTATAGCTACGCTTCGGTAATAAAGGGGTCAGTCACTCCGGGGTGGGGTTTACACCAAACTCCCAATAGGGTTGAAGCTGAACGCGAACACCTCCAGCTCCACTTTTTTCCTTCTAGATGAATAGTCGTTGCATCTGTGTTTATCTTGATGTGGCTAGCCTCCGGGGGGCGCCAGCTGTGGCCTGGCAAAATGTTCACCTATGGTAAAGGAATATCCAATAGCGCCAACGCTTTGCGGGTGAGTCTAACTAAATTCGCCGGATCCAGCTTGTCACCTTCGTGCATCCACTGGTTTCGTGATGTCCAAATAGACCACATCACCGAAATGATCGATGCTCATTCTCTTGATGAGAACATGTCATCACATAAAATGTCATTTGCCCAATTAAATGTGTGGAGGCATGGGAGTTTTATATCCAAGAGCATGCGCGCTTCCTCCCAGAACCTGTGAGCGTGGGAACAGTGAATAAGTGCATGTTCCAAGTCTTCCTCCTTTGCCTGACAAAGTTTGCACAAACTGATCTCGCGGATATGCCGAAACTTGAGGGTGCATTCATCGGGAAGTATTCCACAAAGAACCCTCCACCATAAAACTCTCACTTTTGGTACCACTTTGAGAGACCATAATGACTTCCACAATTGTTGCTTACTGACTGAAGATTCGGTAACCTGCCCTTCTTGTCGAGCTTGATGCTCTTTCTGAATCACTAGAGCGCGGTACACCGACTTAACAATGTAGATGCATGTTCTCTCATGTGCCCATGCCAATGTGTCTTCGCCCCCGCTGCGTCAAAGAGGGATATTCAAAATAGCCTCCACGTCTGGTGCGATAAAGTTGTGTCGAACTAGATCTTGTTTCCAAGTCCAGTTGTCTAAATCAATGAGCTCGCTAACCTAGGTGATGCTCGTATCAAGCGGTTTGAATAAAGGAGTTCTGGTTAGTGTTGTGGGAATCCATTTGTTTGTCCATGGATTGATTGAGGTACCATCACCAACACGCTGATCAATTCCCTCAAGTAGAGATTCACGTCGAGAGATGATTGCCCGCCAAGTTGCTGAAGCATGCAGGAAATCCGTATCTAGGAAATACCTGCCCTTCATAACTCTGGCACAAAGTGATGTTGGATTTGTCATAAAGTGCCAACCATGTTTGCCAAGAAGCGCCAGATTAAACATGTGGAGATCGCGAAATCCCATCCCTCCCTAGCATTTTGGTTTTGCTAGCTCCTTCCAAGAAATCTAATGTAGCCCCCTCTTATCAATAGAACTACTCCACCAATACCTTGCCATACTAGATGTGAGCTTTTTGCACACCTTTTTGTCAACAGGAAGCAGCTCATGTTGTATGTGGGGATTGTCTGGATAATTGTTTTGAGTAGGACCTCTCTCCCTGCACATGCAAAGTGTCG
The DNA here is from genome assembly GCF_002162155.2 of Triticum dicoccoides. Lineage (NCBI taxonomy): Eukaryota > Viridiplantae > Streptophyta > Magnoliopsida > Poales > Poaceae > Triticum > Triticum dicoccoides. The sequence continues at coordinate 277,749,482 of NC_041392.1, read as the reverse complement.
TTCTGACCAGCCTTGCATCTTACTCCGTGCATGTTCGCCAATGTGGTTGAAGGTCCCGCTCGTAATCCGGCCAACGGCAGTAGGAAGACCAAGATATCTGTCACTGAACGCTTCGACCATGATGCCGAGCGTTCCTTTGATGTTCTGTCTGATGGAGCTAGGCGTGTTCGGGGCTAAAGAATATTGCACTTTTATCCTTGTTTACATGTTGACCTGAAGCCTCATCATAGATCCTCAAAATGACATTCAACCTTTCTGCACACTAAGAGTTTGCATTGAGAAAGATTGGACAATCATCAGTGAAGAGCAGATGACTCACCCATGGCAAACACACACTCGCCCTAATGCCCCTATCAATATATCCTCCATAAAAGTTAAGCATGGACGAGAAGCCTTCTGCACAAAGCAGAAACAAGTATGGTGAAGCAGGATCACCTTGCCGCAGCCCCCTAGAGGGCGTGAAGTAGGGTTGCAACTCACCATTTACTCTGACAGAGAAATGTACACAGGTGATGCACTTCATGATTAATCTGATCCAAATAGGGCTGGATCCCAGGCGAACTAGGATGGCCTCCAAGTAGTGCCATTCAACTCCATCGTACACTTTCATCATATCCATTTTAACTGCACGAGGATGGTTTTTACCTTTCTTCCTCCTGCGAAGTGTATGAACACTCTCGAATGCCACCAATACATTGTCAGCAATCAAGCGTCCCGGAACAAACGTGCTTTGTTCCTCGCTAATGATCTCATCCATGCATCCCCTCATGCGGTTGGTGGTTGCCTTAGCTGCAATTTTGTATAGCACGGGGCACAAAGCAATAGGCCGATACTGTGAAATCGACTGGGGGTATCGTACCTTTGGGATCAAGGTTATGGAGGTGTCATTAAGGCCCGTCGGTAGCTCACCCCCATTGAGAAAACCTAGCACTGCAGTAGTCACATCATCTTTCAACAATTGCCAATGGCATTGGAAGAACCCTGCCGTGAAACCATCCACCCCGAGGTGGCTGTATTGTTGGGATAGCAGGAGCTCGGTGATATGCCTAGTGAGTTTCCGCATAGAAACAATACTTCTGAGCAGTATAATCAGGAACACCTGCCTCTTATTTGTCTGGAATAAGACACTTGCCTCTTTTTTTAAACAAGACAAAATATTTGACATTTTTATTCATTAAGAAGAAGACTTAGACATAAGCCGCAAAGCGGGGGGAAAATTCTACTCTCGCGGCATAAGTAAGCTCAAATGCTTGGCTCCAGCAAGCACCCAAATGTGGGCTTCCTCCTTGATTCTGCTGACGAGGATCGTTGTTGGAGCGGCCGTGTTGCGAAAAATTCTTGCATTTCGTTCCTTCCAAATTTCCCATGAAACCAGCAAGGGTCTTCCTGTGTTGGTCTCCCACGCCCACAACCTTGATCTAGCAAGCTCTAACCGAATCCTCATTCCGCCAAGTCAGCAGCGTGTAGTCGTGAATGCCAAGCCAGACGGTGATCTCGTGAGACTCTACCTGAGAATTGACACTGAAATAACAGGTGGGTTGCATACTCTTGCACTTGTTTGCAGAGGGGGTAAAGGCCACAATTAGGCCATCCCCTTCATGTTAGTCGATCTGCCATCCAAACTTGGTTTTGAAGAACTAACCAGGCAAAGAATTTGCACTTTGGAGGGGCCCACAGCTTCCAGATTGTGGCATCGTTGGGGCTGTATGTTAGGCTTGCAAATTGCACCAAATATGATGTTGATGCCGAGTACTCCCCATTTGTAATGAATTTCCATGATATAGTGTCATGCCCATCATTCCTGAGATTAACACCAGCAATCACCTCCCAAAGTGTAGCAAACTGCTGGATATGTGTGAAGGTGAGCCCTTGCTGGGTGTTAATGTGGTGAATCCAAGAGTGATTGTCCAGAGCCTAGCTAACCACACATGCCTTCCCTTTTGATATCTCAAAAATCTTAGGTGCGATGTCTCTGGGCCTAAGACCATCAAGCCAAGAGGATTCCCAAAATGTAGTTGTCTTACCATGTCACATCCCTAGTTCTGGTATGTTATAGGTTTGCTTTGTGTATCATGTTAAGTTTCAAATGAAATTGAAATGGGGATGTTTCAAACCCTAGCACCAAAGCAAATTCAAATAGGTTCAAATTAAAAATGGAATTTCAATGAACCCAAAATGCTTTTCAAAAATGTTCATGGTCTTTGGAAAACGTTGGAAACAACAACCAGGGGTGATGCACATTTTTGCTAAAACATTTTGGATTTTTGAATGAACCCATATGTATTTGAATTGGAGCTGTTTAAAATGATATAAATATTTTAAAGGCTCCAAAAATGTTGGAATTTGGTGAGGGCCTCTGGTATATTATAACTAGTGGTCACAAGGAATCTCAACATTTTTATATTTGTGCTGGTATTTATTTTTAAGTCAAAAACAAATGTCAGAAATAGAAAAGAAAACAAAAAAAGGAAAACACTTACCTGGGCCTTACCTGAGGCCTGGCACTATGCGGCCCAGCTGGCCAGCCCAGCCAACTGGCCCTGCCAGTCACCCTCAACCTCCCGCCAGGAGGATGAGAGGCGTGTGGCCGACGCACGCCGGCGCACGCCCGGCCACCTCCTGCTTCCCGCCGCTGCCTTGACGCCCAGGACATCGCCACGCACTCCCTGGTCCCTCTCGCTCACTCCCTCGAGCTCCCCCCCCCTCCTCAGTTCTCTCTCTCGCATGCACCCGAGCGCAGCCGATGCCACCGCTCGCCGTTGCCGCGGCCACTGCCTCCCCCTCGTCCCTCCGTCATGTCCACGCGCTCCGCCGCTATGGGCTACGCCTCCTCGACGAGACGCACGGCGCCGGACACCCTGGAACGCCGCCATCGCCATCGTATTCAACCTCGGACGCTGCCGACCGCCGACTCAGATTCGCCGTCTTCAGCGCCTCCCCGAGCCCACTGGCCTGCTCAGCGACTCCACCGTGAGCTCATCTCCATTTCCCCCCTGTTCCCCTCCTCGCGCTCAACGCCTAGCTTATCTCCCCGTCGCACCCGTAAGATCCTTGCCGCTGGCGATGTCACCGACGTGGCCAGGGCTCGTTCTAGTCGCATCTGGGTGCATAGGCAAACTCCAGCAGTTCATAGGAGCCCGTAGAGCACCTCATCCGGCGTCCCCGTGGCTTGCAGCCTCGCCTACCTCATCCCCCTACTCTGACCGCCACGGATGAGCTCACCGACGGTGAACCAGGCCACCCCACGCCCAGCCGCGTGCTTCCCTGGATGCGGACGAGCGTCCGAACCCCGTAGCTGCACTCCGCGCGCCAAATAGCTCCCTGTAGGCAAATTCCGAGCAGACTCCACCGTGGCTCGAGGTCATCGTCGGCCGAACTCCGGCGAGGCCGACGTGGCTGTCATTAGCGCTAATCCCGCAGCCTAATCCACCCCACCAGCCACTGATAGTGGGCCCCAGGGCCAAGTCAAACCCTGGTCAGTGCGGGTTTGACCCGGGCTTAACCATTGTGTCACTGACGTGTGGCCCCCACACGTCAGGTTTGACCCAGGTTGACTGTTGACATAGTGCTGACCTCAAGCTGACGCAATAATAGATTTCTGGAATTATTTTAACTCAGGAAATTCCAGAATATTGCTTAAACGTCAAAAAATCATAATAATTCAACTGTAGCTCAGAATGAAATAATTTATATATGAAAAATTATCAGAAAAATGCAAGGAATCCATTTATGCCAGTTCCATGCATGAAAAACCAACTTATACATGCTGTATAAGTGAAAACATAATATGGGCATTTTAAATGCTTCATTTTGAATTGCATTTGAATCTTTGATTCAAATGGGATTCAACCAACTTGGTAGCATCTTGCATTAGCCCAAACACTAGCATTTGCACATGTCATGTTCATGCATCATTTTGTTGCATTTGTTTGTGTGTTGATCGCCGGCACCGTTTCTCCTCGATAGGTTCCACTCCGGAAGGTGTTCCCGAGTACCTGTCAGAGGAGCCATACCCCTTCGTCGTTCTATCAGGAAAGCAAACCCCCTTGAGCATTTCGATAAATCCCACTCTCTCGCTCCTTCTCCTTATACTGCATTAGGACAACAACGATTCAACTGCTACTTTTCTGCTGCGGTAGTTGAAGCCATTCCTCTGCATGACCTGTCATTGCCACAGTAAGTAGTTGAAACCCACTAGCATGAGTAGGAGTTGCTTGAGCCCTGATGTGCCTACTCATCCATGCTTGTTTTCTTTATGCCGGCTATGCTTAGAGTTGTGTCAGGTCTGATTCATCGGGAATAAATCGGAGTGGTGAACATGTCCTACCGATAAAGGCTAAGTGTGTGAACACGTTTTGGTAAAGGTAGCGATGAGAGGCCATGTAGGAGTACATGGTGGGTTGTCTCATTGGAATCGTACCTAAGCACTGAGTTCTGTGTATGTTATCCAAGTCCAGTTACTACCACACATTGGGTTCCAGCTATCCGGCCCCTCTCGGCTTATTAATCCACTTGATCTCTGTCCAGGAGTTGCAACTAGTTTCTGGCGTTTGTAGGTAGTGCTACTTGTCTACCAGGTGGTGTCCGACGGGACGGGCTTGGGACAGACTAGGCACCGTGGCATGGTGTACCAAGTGGCACCCGGATGGTGGGCTTGGGAACCCTGCACACATCGTTTGGGGCCGTACTGGAGACTTCGGCCGGAACTCCTTGCAGATGGAACTCAAATAGGTGATAAACCTGGACGAGAGACTTGTGTGGTTAGTCAGGTCGTGGCCGACACCCTCGCCCGGCTTCCGCTTGAAGGTTGCCGAGGTACATGACGTGTACAGGGCGATAAGTGGCGAGAGCGTGTGTGAATAAGTACACCCCTGCAGGGTTAACGTTATCTATTCGAATAGCCGTTTTCCTCGGATATGGAAACTTGGAGGACTTATGTAGTACATAGACAACTTGAAGTGGATACTCTAAAATACGCAAGATAAGCGTGAGTGCTATGGATGGCCTTCTCGTAGGGAGATGGGAACGGATCCATAGTGGAGTATTGATATGGTGAATATGTGGACTCGTGTGTGTCTTCTCACCTCAAAGAAGTTTCTGATACTCGTAGTATAGGTTAGCCATTGAGTCAAAGCTGGCTTGCTGCTGTTAAAACTCCACCACCCCCTTTGCTGATAATGTTGCATATGTAGATAGTTCTGATGTAAGACTTGCTGAGTACCTTCGTACTCACGTTTGCTTATTTATGTTTTGAAATTGGTTACACTAGTGACTTCGACGAGTAGCTTGTATCCCAGCTACGATTTTGTACCCTTGGGAGGGTCATGTTTAGTCAGGCTTCTTAGTCTTTTCCTTTTGTAGTTGTCTGTACTCAGACATGTAATGCTTCCGTTGCTTGTATGCTCTGAATGATGGGTCATGAGACCCCTGTTTGTATTGAATGCTATGTGGCTCTTCTGGGCCTTTATCTATATGAGTTTGAGTTATGTTGTGATGCCATGTTGTACAACACATACTTGCATGTTATGCGTACGTGTAACGTGTATTGCTATGTGTGGGATCCGACAACCTAGTTGTTTATCTCTGGTAGCCTCTCTTATGGGGAAATGTAGTCTTGTCCTTCCATGAGCCATAGTAGTCCACTACAGCCCGGTTCACCGGAGTCCTGCTAGGCTAGCACTACTGCTCCGGAACACTTGGCTGGCCGGCATGTGATTCACTTCGTTCCTGTGTCTGTCACTTCGGGGAAATGTCACGGGGTGACATCCGGAGTCCTGCCTAGCCTGCTATAGCCCGGGTTCCCGGAGTCCTGTTAGCCCAGTGCTACAGTCCGGATTCATATGCTGTTGACCGACATGCTCGAGGTTGATTCATGTATGCCTGTCCCTGTAAGTTAGTGCCACTTTGGGTTCACGACTAGTCATGTCGGCCCGGGTTCTCTGTCATATGGATGCTAGCGACACTATCATATACGTGAGCCAAAAGGCGCAAACGGTCCCGGGCCAGGTAAGGTGGCACCCGTGGGAATACCGTGCATGAGGCCGCAAAGTGATATGAAGTGTTACATGCTAGATCGGTGTGACTTAGGATCGGGGTCCCAACAGCATTGGTATCAGAGCCTGACTGACTGTAGGATTACCAAGCCAAACTGGTCGAAGTTGAGTCTAGAAATGCTTTAGTTATATAAGGGAATTGATTGTGGAAGGGAACATAAGGCTCTTTTTAGTCCTTTACCTCATGTCATTCTTTCTGAGTCAGCCTCTTCTTTTCTACAAGGGTTAAGGCCTAGGCTTCTCCTCTATCTCTCAGGATGACGTGTTACTAAACCGTAAAGTCTTAGGATTGTTGGGTTGTGTCTCCGTACAGCTCTACTACTTCCGTGTGTCCTCAGTTTGACCCAGAACCTTGATATTATGATGTTGATTGATTATGCTATTCCTTTGATGAATGTCTCAAAATCCTTTTGAGCATTTACAGTCGTTATGCTGCTGAAATTGTCTTAGGATTTCAAGAGTTTCCCATGCTTTTGCATTACATTCCGCATCCTTATGTCGATGCTAATTCCATCCTTGTTTCCTGGTTTCTGTGCCAGGATGTCATCTGCTAACCGAGGTTCAGTTGCTCATAGCAAGAACCACGGAGATGGTAGGGATGAGGATCCTCCTGGCCAGCCTTTGATGGCAGAGTTCTTGTTAGCATCCGAGAGGAACAAGCATGAGACTAACCGCTTGCTTGCACAGATTGAGTAGAACACCGCACATCAGCGTAAGAAGTTGGTTTCTATCACCGACTTCATTGGTCTGAAACCACCCACCTTCCATCATTCCATTGAGCCACTTGATACGGATGACTGGCTCCGGAGCATCACTCACAAGTTGCATACTGCGAGCGTGGCTGAAGGTGACAAGGTCACCTATGCTACCTATCACCTGGAAGGTCCTGCTAGTATTTGGTGGCAGAGCTATGAGACTATGCTTCCAGCTGGTCAGATTCCTACCTGGAAGGATTTCACCGAGGCTTTTCGTGAGCACCACATTCCTCAGGCTCTCATTGACCGCAAGAGGGAAGAGTTTTGTATTTTTACCCAGGATAAGCTGCCTGTTGATGCTTACAGTAGAGAGTTTGGAAACCTCGCCCGCTATGCTACAGAAGAAGTGTCCACGGATGCCAAGAATCAGGCTAGGTTCCGGAAGGGTCTCAACCCTAAGTTGCGTCATGATCTCCACCTGCATCATTGTAATACTTTCCAGGCTCTTGTGAACAAGGCCATTAATGCAGAGACAGCTCAGCTCACTTACAGGAGTCTCGTAAGCACAACCGTGATCTGGGTTCTTTCTCCCGCTCTGGCTCTCAGAAGCGACGAATTTGGATTCCGACTCTTCCACCTGGATATGCACCGAGGCCATCCGACGTGGCGCCTCACCCAGCTCAGCAACATGCTCCACCCAGGCCTATTAGTGGACCACTTGCCAAAGTAGGTCCACGTCCTACCTCAGGAACTTGCTTCACCTGCGGAGAACCAGGACACTATGCACATGACTGCCCTCAGTCCAGTTATACTCCACCCAAGTCTGAGAGGTCTGTTGGTCGTGATAATCCATCAGGCAAGATGATTAGTACCAAGCCAGCCACCACTGAACGAGCATGTGTGCACCACGTCTCAGCTACAGAAGCTCAAGATGATCCCGATGTCGTATTGGGAACACTTCTTGTCAATTGTCACCCAGCTTCAGTTCTGTTCGATACTGGAGCATCTCACTCCTTCATATCCGAAGGTTATGCTCGGTTGCACGACATGTCATTTTGTGATATGCCAACTCCACTAATAATCCAGACTCCTGGTTCCAAATGGCAAACCTCCAAGGTAAGCCATGGTAATGAAATCCTTGTTGACCGACTGGTATTTCTTGCTTCTTTGATATCTCTCAAGTCTTCAGATATTAACATCATCTTGGGCATGGACTGGATGACAGCTCATCATGCCAAGATCGATTGTTACACCAGATCTGTTCAACTTACACATCCATCTGGCAAAATAGTCACTGTCTCCACTAGAGTTGCAAGGTGTCAGCTCTATTCTCGTAATGCCAGCCCTCTTCCAGACCTTGAAGATATTCCGATAGTCCGTGACTTCCCGGATGTCTTTCCAGAAGAGCTGCCAGATGTTCCACCTGACAGAGATGTAGAGTTTGTCATAGAACTTGTCCCAGGAACTGTTCCAATCTCTAGGAGACCATACAAGATGGCACCTTTGGAGTTAGACGAGCTAAAGAAACAACTTGATGAGTCCTTGCAAAAGGGTTTCATCTGTCCCAGTTCTTCTCCTTGGGCTTGTCCTGTCCTCTTCGTCAAGAATAAGGATGGTACGGATGGATGGTTGTAGATTATCGTCCCGTTAATGTGGTCACGATAAAGAACAAGTATCCGCTCCCCAGGATCAACGACCTGTATGATCAACTCGTTGGATCCTAAGTCTTTTCCAAGATGGATTTGAGGTTAGGCTACCACCAAATCAAAATCAGAAACGGGGACATCCCCAAAACGGCCTTTGTCACTCATTATGGTCAATACGAGTACACCATGATGTCTTTCGGCCTAACCAATGCTTCAGCTACTTTCTCCCGCTTGATGAACTCGATCTTTATGGAGTACTTAGATAAGTTCGTCGTGGTTTACCTTGATGATATTCTTATTTACTCGAAGAACGAGGAAGAACATGCCGAGCATCTTAGACTTGTGTTAGAAAAACTCAGAGAGCACCGCCTTTATGCCAAGTTCTCCAAGTGTGAATTTTGGTTGCCAGAAGTGACCTATTTGGACCACGTGATCTCTGGTAAGGGCATTGTTGTCAATCCCGAGAGATTTAAAGCCGTTCTCGATTGGACTCCACCTGAAATGGTCAAACAAGTTAGGAGTTTCCTTGGTCTAGCCAGTTATTGTCGCCGCTTCGTTGAAAACTTCTCCAAAGTGGCCAAACCCCTCACGGAACTTCTCAAGAAAGATAAAAGGTTTGAGTGGACCCCACAGTGTGAGCACAGTTTTCAGGAACTGAAAAGACGCCTGACTTTTGCGCCCATACTCGTGCCACCGGATTTCACTAAAGACTTTGTTATCTATTGCGATGCTTCGCGTCAAGGACTAGGTTGCATTCTTATGCAGGATCGTCATGTGATTGCCTATGCCTCTCGACAGTTGCATCCACATGAGGAAAATTATCCTACACATGATCTGGAGCTTGCAGCCGTAGTCTATGCACTTAAGACCTGACGACATTACCTTCTTGGTAACCGTTGTGAAATCTACACTGACCATCAGAGTCTCAAGTATATCTTCATCCAGCCGGATCTGAATCTCAGACATCTACACTGACCATCAGAGTCTCAAGTATATCTTCACCCAGACGGATCTGAATCTCAGATAGAGATATTGGTTGGAGTTGATCTCGGACTACGACTTAGGAATCACCTACACCCCAGGCAAAGCCAATGTCATGGCTGATGCTTTAAGTCGTAAATCCTATTGCAACAACCTCATGTTGCAACAATGTCAACCACCCCTCCATGAGGAATTCTGTAAGCTTAATCTTCACATAGCTCCTCATGGTTCCCTTTCTACCTTGGTGGTGAAACCTGCCCTTACAGATCAGATCATAGAGGCTCAAAAGCATGATACGGGAATCTCCCAGATCAAGAAAAATATTTCCAAGGGAGTTGCCGACTATTTCTCTATGGATGAACGAGGTGTTGTTTACTTTGGAAACCGTTTGGTGGTTCCCAAATGCCAACAGATGCAACAACTGATCCTTAAGGAGGCCCATGAATCCCCTCTCACGATTCATCCCGGTAGTACAAAGATGTATCAGGACCTACGCTAGAGGTTCTGGTGGACTAGGATGAAGAGAGAAATCGCTCAGTATATTGCCAACTGTGACGTTTGTCATCGCGCTAAGGCAGAGCATCAAAGACCTGCTGGCACCCTTCAACCTTTAGCTATTCCCGAGTGGAAATGGGACAAAGTTGGTATGGACTTCATCACCGGCTTTCCCAGGACCAAGAAAGGAAATAATGCTATCTTCGTAGTCATTGATCGTCTCTCCAAAGTGGCTCACTTCCTACCTGTTCGAGAGAGTATCACTGCTAGTCAGCTCGTTGACTTATATATCTCCCGAATAGTGTCACTCCATGGTGTTCCACTAGAGATCAATTCAGACCATGGCAGTCTTTTCACCTTTCATTTCTGGGAAAGTTTCCAGAATGCCATGGGAACTCATCTTTCTTTCAGTACCGCTTTCCACCCTCAGTCAAGTGGTCAGGTGGAAAGGGTCAACCAAATTCTCGAAGACATTCTTAGAGCTTGCGTTATCTCATTCGGTATGGATTGGGAGAAATGTCTTCCCTTTGCCGAGTTTGCTTATAACAATAGCTATCAATCCAGTCTTAAGAAAGCACCCTTCGAGATTCTGTATGGACGAAGATGTCGAACACCTTTGAACTGGTCAGAAACCGGTGAAAGACAATTCTTTGGACCGAATATGATCTAGGAGGCAGAAGAGCAAGTTCGCATCATTCATGAGAATTTGAAAACATCCCAATCTCGTCAAAAGAGCCAGTATGATCGTCGTCATAAGGAAGTGGCTTATGAAGTTGGCGACAAGGCTTACCTTCGGGTTACTCCTTTGAAGGGTACCCATTGTTTCAGTATCAAGGGCAAGTTGGCTCCTTGTTACATCAGTACTTTTCGCATTCTCGCTAAACGAGGAGAGGTTTCTTACTAGTTGGAATTGCCCCCACATCTTTCTCGAGTTCATGATGTCTTCCACGTCTCTCAACTCAGGCATTGCTTCTCGGATCCCATCTGCGGAGTGGACCACGAAACGCTTGATCTCCAAGATAACCTCACTTATCGAGAGTACCCCGTTTGCATTGTGGATCAAGCAGAGCGTGTCACTCGACGTCATAGCATCAAGTTTCTCAAGGTTCAGTGGTCTCATCATGCCGAGAGAGAAGCTACCTGAGAGCGAGAAGATCGTCTCTGACTTGAGTACCCCGCTTTCTTTCCGCCAACTCCTGAATCTCGGGACGAGATTCTTCCGAGTGGGGGCGAGTTGTCACATCCCTAGTTCTGGTATGTTATAGGTTTGCTTTGTGCATCATGTTAAGTTTCAAATGAAATTGAAATGGGGATGTTTCAAACCCTAGCACCAAAGCAAATTCAAATAGGTTCAAATTAAAAATGGAATTTCAATGAACCCAAAATGCTTTTCAAAAATGTTCATGGTCTTTGGAAAATGTTGGAAACAACAACCAGGGGCGATGCACATTTTTGCTAAACATTTTGGATTTTTGAATGAACCCATATGTATTTGAATTGGAGATGTTTAAAATAATATAAATATTTTAAAGGCTCCAAAAATGTTGGAATTTGGTGAGGGGCTCTGGTATATTATAACTAGTGGTCACAAGGAATCTCAACATTTTTATATTTGTGCTGGTATCTATTTTTAAGTCAAAAACAAATGTCAGAAATAGAAAAGAAAACAAAAAAAGGGAAAACACTTACCTGGGCCTTACCTAAGGCCTGGCACTGTGCGGCCCAGCTGGCCCTGCCAGTCACCCTCAACCTCCCGCCAGGAGGATGAGAGGCGCGTGGCCGACGCACGCCGGCGCACGCCCGGCCACCTCCTGCTTCCCGTCGCTGCCTCGATGCCCAGGACGTCGCCATGCACTCCCTGGTCCCTCTCGCTCACTCCCTCGAACTCCTCCCCCTCCTCAGTTCTCTCTCTCGCACGCACCCGAGCGCAGCCGACGCCACCGCTCGCCATTCTCCTGGCCACTGCCTCCCCCTCGTCCCTCCGGCGTGTCCACGTGCTCCACCGTTGTGGGCTACGCCTCCTCGACGAGACGCACAGCGCCGGACGCCCTGGAATGCCGCCATCGCCATCGTCTTCAACCTCGGACGCCGCCGAACGCCGACTCCGATTCGCCGTCTTCAGCGCCTCCCCGAGCCCACTAGCCTGCTCAGCGACTCCGCCGTGATCTCCTCTCCATTTCCCCCCTGTTCCCCTCCTCGCGCTCAACCCCTAGCTTATCTCCCCGTCACACCCGTAAGCTCCTTGCCACCGGCATGTCGCCTACACGGCCAGGGCTCGTTCCAGTCGCATCTGGGTGCATAGGCAAACCCCAGCAGTTCCCAGGAGCCCGTAGAGCACCTCATCCGGCGTCCCCGTGGCTTGCAGCCTCGCCTGCCTCATCCCCCTGCTCCGGCCGCCACAGATGAGCTCGCCGCCGGTGAACCAGGCCACCCCATGCCCAGTTGTGTGCTTCCCTGGATGCGGACGAGCATCCGCACCCCGTAGTTGCACTCCGCGCGCCAAATAGCTCCCTGTAGGCAAATTCCGAGCAGACTCCGCCACGGCTCAAGGTCGTCGCCGGCCGAACTCCGGCGAGGCCAACGTGGCTGTCATTAGCGCTCATCCCGCAGCCTAATCCACCCCACCAGCCGCTGACAGTGGGCCCCAGCGCCAAGTCAAACCCTGGTCAGTGCGGGTTTGACCCGGGCTTAACCATTGTGTCACTAACGTGTGGCCCCCACACGTCAGGTTTGACCCAGGTTGACTGCTGACGCAGTGCTGACCTCAAGCTGATGCAATAATTGATTTCTGGAATTATTTTAACTCGGGAAATTCCAGAATATTGCTTAAACTTCAAAAAGTCATAATAGTTCAACCATAGCTCAGAATGAAATAATTTATATATGAAAAATTATCAGAAAAATGCAAGGAATCCATTTATGCTAGTTCCATGCATGAAAAACCAACTTATACATGCTGTATAAGTGAAAACATAATATGGGCATTTTAAATGCTTCATTTTGAATTGCATTTGAATCTTTGATTCAAATGGGATTCAACCAACTTGGTAGCATCTTGCATTAGCCCAAACACTAGCATTTGGACATGTCATGTTCATGCCTCATTTTGTTGCATTTGTTTGTGTGTTGATCGCCGACACCGTTTCTTCTCGATAGGTTCCACTCCGGAAGGTGTTCCCGAGTACCTGTCAGAGGAGCCGTACCCCTTCGTCGTTCTATCAGGCAAGCAAATCCCCTTGAGCATTTCAATAAATCCCACTCTCTTGCTCCTGCTCCTTATACTGCATTAGGACAACAACGATTCAACTGCTACTTTTCTGCTGCGGTAGTTGAAGCCATTCCTCTGCATGACCTGTCATTGCCACAGTAAGTAGTTGAAACCCACTAGCATGAGTAGGAGTTGCTTGAGCCCTGATGTGCCTACTCATCCATGCTTGTTTTCTTTATGCCGGCTATGCTTAGAGTTGTGTCAGGTCTGATTCATCGGGAATGAATCGGAGTGGTGAACATGTCCTACCAATAAAGGCTAAGTGTGTGAACACGTTTTGGTAAAGGTAGCGATGAGAGGCCATGTAGGAGTACATGGTGGGTTGTCTCATTGGAATCATACCTAAGCACTGAGTTATGTGTATGTTATCCAAGTCTAGTTACTACCACACATTGTGTTCTGGCTATCCGGCCCCTCTCGGCTTATTAATCCACTTGATCTCTGTCCAGGAGTTGTAACTAGTTTTTGGCATTTGTAGGTAGTGCTACTTGTCTACTAGGTGGTGTCCGACGGGACGGGCTTGGGACAGACTAGGCACCGTGGCACGGTGTACCAAGTGGCACCCGGATGGTGGGCTTGGGAACCCTGCACACATCGTTTGGGGCCGTACTGGAGACTTCGGCCGGAACTCCTTGCGGATGGAACTCAAATAGGCGATAAACCTGGACGAGAGACTTGTGTGGTTAGTCAGGTCGTGGCCGACACCCTCGCCCGGCTTCCGCTTGAAGGTTGCCAAGGTACATGATGTGTGCAGGGCGATAAGTGGCGAGAGCGTGTGTGAATAAGTACACCCCTGCAGGGTTAACGTTATCTATTCGAATAGCCGTTTTCCTCGGATATGGAAACTTGGAGGACTTATGTAGTACATAGACAACTTGAAGTGGATACTCTAAAATACGCAAGATAAGCGTGAGTGCTATGGATGGCCTTCTCGTAGGGAGACGGGAAGGGATCCATAGTGGAGTATTGATATGGTGAATATGTGGACTCGTGTGTGTCTTCTCACCTCAAAGAAGTTTCTGATACTCGTAGTATAGGTTAGCCATTGAGTCAAAGCTGGCTTGCTGCTGTTAAAACTCCACCACCCCCTTTGCTGATAATGTTGCATATGTAGATAGTTCTGATGTAAGACTTGCTGAGTACCTTCGTACTCACGTTTGCTTATTTATGTTTTGAAGTTGGTTACACTAGTGACTTCGACGAGTAGCTTGTATCCCAGCTACGATCTTGTACCCTTGGGAGGGTCGTGTTTAGTCAGGCTTCTTAGTCTTTTCCTTTTGTAGTTGTCTGTACTCAGACATGTAATGCTTTCGTTGCTTGTATGCTCTGAATGATGGGTCATGAGACCCCTATTTGTATTGAATGCTATGTGGCTCTTCTGGGCCTTTATCTATATGAGTTTGAGTTATGTTTTGATGCCATGTTGTACATCACATACTTGCATGTTATGCGTACGTGTAACGTGTATTGCTATGTGTGGGATCCGACAACCTAGTTGTTTATCCCTGGTGGCCTCTCTTATGGGGAAATGTAGTCTTGTGCTTCCATGAGCCATAGTAGTCCGCTACAGCCCGGTTCACCAGAGTCCTGCTAGCCCAGCACTACTGCTCCGGAACACTTGACTGGCCAGCATGTGATTCACTTTGTTCATGTGTTCGTCCCTTCTGGGAAATGTCATGCGGTGACATCCGGAGTCCTGCCTAGCCTGCTACAGCCCGGGTTCCCGGAGTCCTGTTAGCCAGTGCTACAGCCTGGATTCATATGCTGTTGACCGACATGCTCGAGGTTGATTCATGTATGCATGTCCCTGTAAGTTAGTGCCACTTTGGGTTCACGACTAGTCATGTCGGCTCGGGTTCTCTGTCATATGGATGCTAGCGACACTATCATATACGTGAGCCAAAAGGCGCAAATGGTTCCGGGCCAGGTAAGGTGGCACCCGTGGGAATACCGTGCGTGAGGACGCAAAGTGATATGAAGTGTTACATGCTAGATCGGTGTGACTTAGGATCGAGGTCCCGACATACCATCACCGATGCAAAGTTGGGGAACGTTGCATGGATAACAAAAAAATCTACGCACACGCAATGATCTATCCATGGAGATGCATAGCAACGACGGGGAGAGTATGTCTACATACCCTTATAGACCGTAAGCGTAAGCGTTTAGTAACGCGGTTGATGTAGTCGAACTTCTTCACGCTCTAACTGATCAAGTACCGAACATACGGCACCTCCGAGTTCTGCACACGTTCAGCTCGGTGACGTCCTCGCCTTCATGACCCATCAATACGGGCGAAGTAGTGGATGAGTTCCGGCAGCACGACGGCGTGGTGACGGTGATGATGTAGTGATCTCCGCAGGGCTTTGCCTAAGCACTACGAAAATATGATCGGGGGTGTAAACGGTGAAGGGGGCACTGCACAGTCGTGGTTGTGCTAGGCGCCCCCCTCCCACATATATATAGTGGGGGGAGGAGGAGGGAGCAGCCAGGAGGGTGCCCCAAGTAGCCCGAACCCTACTTGGGGTCCTCCCCAAGTGGCACCCCCTTTCCTTGTTTAAGTGCGGGAGGACGGAAGGAGGAGGTGGCGCCCCCCTTTCCTTTCTCTCCTGAGAAGGGAAAGGAAGGAGGGGCCACCCCTCCCCTTTCCTTCCCACTGGTACAATGAGGTGCTATACAAACGGTTTTTAACCCCTTTTCGCGATGGCGTTTGGAACCGTCACCTGGTGAGTGACTGCGATAGGGGAGTCCTTCGCAGACGACCCAGAAACCATCGGGGATATGCCCTCCTAGCACACACGCTCGACAAAATGAGGTCATGTGCGACCGTCGAGCGACCAAATACGGTTATACGTACAGTATTGCTAAAAAAATACAATTATACAGGCGAAATCGTTTCTGGTAGTAAGTACATCCCACATATTCAGTCTCCGCTAAATGTTTCCATTCGTATATACATCCCACACAGTCACTCCAAGGAAAAAGTTTGCGCAATGTGGCGTAACGCAAACAGTTTTAAAAAAAATGTCGTGTGTGATTGTTCATTGATCCAACACGGTTTATTCCTAGAAACTGTGTGCGTTGCCTGAGGTCATCGCCCATGGTGTTTTCTCAATAACCGTTTGCAATAGGAAAACCCAATTAGCAGGCTAATTACCCTATTATTAATAATTTATTTATTAATCTAATTGACATCATATTGAGCATATAATATATTTCATTTCCATATTAAGGAAGCAGGATTTCATAATTGAAATACATCCGAGTACAACATGATATAGCTTCAGCACTCAGCTACCCCATTACACAACTGCACCAACACTAAGTTTCACATGCAACATCTAGAACCTTTTGAAATTAGCATCATAGGCAGCAGATAGACAGATGCATCTCATCTGGAAAACTGCTGAAGCAGAAGGCGAATATTGAGCCTTCATTCATGTTGAAGGTCTTTGCAACTTTAGGCCAGTGCCTGTGGATGATTGACCGTCCATCCTTCGTCCTCTTCAGGAACACTTCAATATTGAATCGTGGGTGTTGTATGAAAACTTTCCTCGCCTCCTGACCATAGAGGTGGTTTGGGAGGTAATCATCAGGGAACTGCTTTGGAAAGGCCTAAAAACAAGGATGTGCATAAATATCTTCTCTATATTGGAAATGGGGAAAAGGAATAAAAGAAGGCAAGGTATAATAGTTAGTACCATCATGTAAACCTCAGTGCTTCCCATTGTTTCCCTGCAACACATATAGGTAGTTAGTCATCAGGTTAAGTAAGGGTTCGCATGCTATCAGTAAAATATGTTGATGAAAAATAAGCACATTGCAGATTCATCAGATTAATTCAAGCCACATGGAAAACACATTTATCCAAACCAAGCATGATTAAGAACTAGGAAATATAGCACTTGTATATGTTTCTCATATATTAAGTGCAGCCAAATTTGATTTATTCCTCATATGGTATACAATAACAGAATGCAGCCACAACAATTGAACATCGCATTGCAGAATTGAACCAAGCAGTTAACTAAACACCACCACAAATGAACGGAACGTTAACTGAGCACCACATTGCACAATATAACACACTCATAATAGAAGATCAGACAGTTAACCAAACCAAGCATGCTTAACAACTTGGAAATCTAGCAATTGTATTTGTTTCTCATGTATTTAGTACAGCCAAATTCGATTTATTTCTCACATGGTATACAATAACAGAATGCACCCACAACAACTGAACGTCGCATTGCAGAATTGAACCAAACAGTTAACTAAACACCACAACAAATGAACCAAACGTTAACTGAGCACCACATTGCACAATATAATATACTCCTAATAGAAGATCAGACAATTAACCAAACCAAGTATGCTTGACTACTTGGAAAATTGCACCCTGAAGAATTAAACATCACATTTGCAGAATTGAACCAAACGGTTAACTGAACACCATATTGCACGACATATAGAATATATACACTAGAGCAAAAGATTGCACGGTAAAAGTAGATATCATAATTCACTAGAATTTGTTAAGGAAAGGCAGTAGCTAACAAATTGAACATGGATCCTTATAGTGAGCTAACAAGACAAGCTACTCCTCATTGTCGGAGATATCGATGACGATTGGCTCCCTGGACATGGAAGAGGGCAAAACCTCCGCATCGTGGGTGCCCTCGTCGTAGTGGTGAGTTGCCCGAGTTGCTCCGGACACCAACTTGCTGGCTCTCGAGATGATGTAAGCACGTGCACGCTGAGAAAACACCTCGTAGTCTTCGTCGAAGGCACTGATGGTGGCCTCGTGAAAACGCCACGAACTGTCGTTTAAAGCAGCCAACTGCGTCGCAGCGTCGGCGCGCGAGGCATCGACGGTGGCCTCGATGGCGAGGTGCTCCTCCAAGATCTGGGGGTCGGCACGAATGGCAGCCATCGCTAACTCATCCGCGCGTGTGGCCGCGATTTGCTTCTCCGCTGCCAACTGCTCCTTGAGATCCTGGCTATACTGCGTGCACCATGGCTTAGGGCGGCGCTTATTTGGTGGAGGGGTCAGTGATTTGGGTGGAAGGTGTCGCGCCGGCGGTCGGGGCATGTGGGATATGGAAGGAGGTCCATGGATTTATGCTTATGTCCCATGCAAGAAATGGGGATGAATTTTGAACACCACGGCGCCGTGGCTCTCCGGCAAACGTCGACGTACTTGCTTTCGTAATTCTAGTAAGTCCAAAAGTCGTCCAAAATTTATGAAACTTGGCATGTTATCATGGAGCGGCATCAATATGTCGTGGTGAAATTTTTGTCCCATTTGGGGCAGGTTTGGGTATAAGCTTCTCATAAACCAGAGCTTCTCACAACAAGTGTGATGATTTCGGTAGGGAACGTTTCACCTTTCTAGACGAAACGATATCCGTTGCCTCTTCTCAATTTCAATTTTTTTTCTAGTGTCAACATAGAACAACAGGAGTGTTGTGTCAATTTTTGAGATTTTTCGGGGTTTGTTTGGACATTTTTATACATTAACTAGGTTTTCTATGCATTCATGTGCATGATTCAAATTTGAACTACATGCACATGCTCTAATGCATATAAATTAGTTGAAAAATCAAATATGTGTCCTTGGTTGCATGCTTAGGTCTCATGCAAGAAATGGGAATGAATGTGAAACACCCTGCCATCGTCACTCGGTCGCAAACATTGATACCTGATTTCTAAATTCTAGTAAAT
Source organism: Triticum dicoccoides (assembly GCF_002162155.2). NCBI lineage: Eukaryota > Viridiplantae > Streptophyta > Magnoliopsida > Poales > Poaceae > Triticum > Triticum dicoccoides. Next base: position 277,730,620 of record NC_041392.1, on the reverse strand, counting down.
CCAAAGCTCGTCTGAAATTCATGAAACTTGGCATGCTGTCATGAAGCAACATCAACATGACATGGTAAAAAATTTGTCTCATTTGGGGCAGGTTTGGGGATATGTTTCTCACAAACCAAAGCTTCTCACAACAAGCCTGATGGTTTCGGTAGGGAACGTTTCACCTTTCTAGACGAAAGGATATCCATTGCCTCTTCTCGATTTCAACTCAACAAACATCTTCGGAGATACCTGTAAAGCATCTTTATGATCACTCAGTTATGTTGTGACGTTTAATAGCACACAAAGTATTCCTTCGGTATCCGGGAGTTGCATAATCTAAAGGAATATGTATTTGACATGAAGAAAGCAATAGCAATAAACTGAACGATCAATATGCTAAGCTAACGGATGGGTCTTGTCCATCACATCATTCTCCTAATGATGTGATCCCGTTATCAAATGATAACACATGTCTATGGTTAGGAAACCTTAACCATCTTTGATCAATGAGCTAGTCTAGTAGAGGCTTACTAGGGACACAGTATTTGTTTATGTATTCACACATGTATTTAAGTTTACAATCAATACAATTCTAGCATGAATAATAAACCTTTATCATGAATAAGGAAATATAAAATAACAATTTTATTATTGCATGTAGGGCATATTTCCTTCATGCACACCCTTGTGGCCGCCGCGAAAAGATCTTTATCACTGTCAGTACATTGGCGGTTGCGGTGGGTGGTCTGGAATGACATGGGTCCAAGCCAACTCCCTTGGTCTCCTCTGACCTGTGCGCTGCGCTGGAAGCCACACCGGCTCTGGCAGCCACCCACCACGCCGCCTCCAGAGCGGAGCCGGCGTCCACCGCAACCGCGCGCAAGGCGTCCCGGGTCTCCCTCTCGGCCTCCTTCTCGTCGGAGCTTCCCTCTCTCGCTCCCCTGTCGCGGCCAAGGCTCCGCTCCATCATCGTTGGCTCCGCCTTCGGTCTCATCGTCAAGGGCGGCGCGAAGGCGGACGGCCCCTCCCGTCCCTCGGCATAGGCAACCGCAGCCGCGTGGTGGCAAACCAAGCGAGACCGCCGCTGCATGGTCATCAGGCCTCCCTCCCCTTCCCGGCGGTCCATGCCCTCAGGCGGCCGCACAACTTCCCTGCCTCCCAGCCGGGTCCGGACTCGAAGCTCCCCGCGGCGCTCTACCGTTGCTTCTACAACTACGACATCGACGATGGCTACATCTCGATGGAGTGCACCAACCCCACTCGTTGTGTCCGATGCGGGGGCGCCAACCACATCTCGCGCGGCTGCACACGGCCGCACAGCTCGTCCCCGGTGTCCCGGCCCCCGTGCCGGCCGCCACGCTCTGCCATGACTCGGCCACGACCACCACCTGCACAGACCTTCCAGCAGCGCCTCCGCCACCGCCGCCAGGGGCCGTGCGCTTCGCGCCGCGGCCTGGACTTGAGGTGCTGCCACCCCTGCCGAGTTTGTGCAAAAATATATCAATGTTTGTGAAACCAAATAGGAGTATGATGAAAATATATTTTATCATGAATCTAATTGATGGCATACATGTTTGTGTACTATTGTATAAATACAGTCAAACATAAAAAAGTTTTGACTTATCAACAAAGTTGAAAATACACTCTTTCAAGGACGGAGTAAGTAGGCGTGGACACGATATGAGCAATGGAGATCGGGAGCTGCATGCACTTTTTGTGTTTGTGGCCGCATATCTCGTGACCGTGTCAGAGAGACCGAAGATTTCGGACAGAGATCCAGTGCCTTGCCCACAGCAAGGCACGGCGTAACTGGCGACCAGCCAGTCGTTGGATCAAGGGGGCGGCTCAGATCGAATACTGTTGCGCAGAACACTGTACGGGGTATTGTAGAGCAAACACTGTAGGCGGGGGGTACTGTAGACCGAACACTGTAGAACTGCCACTGTTCACGCATTGATTCTACTTCGGGCGATGTGAAGAGGGGGGCCAGTCACCGTACTGTTCATCGGTGCCTTGCTCACAGCAAGGCACTGGATCTCATTCCGAAGATTTCACCTATTTTCTGTGCTAGACCCAGCCAGAGCTCATTGACAAGGCCAGTTGCATCTTGGAACCACTGTGTTGGCTAGACAAAGCACCTGATTGCAAGCATGACCAAATCAAGAGCTAGCAGACCAAAAGAATAAAGGGATACAATCACAGCTGTTTTCGATGCAGCTCCACGCTTCGACTCAGCAATCCATCTGGTGTCGCATCGATCAAACACGCAATCATTGTGTGGTTGGTTTCCAAACGTGGCTTTTGATCGTGTCCAGTCCCATCTCAAGTAGCCGGCTCCTCAAATATGCCAGTGAAGTCGTCAGGTAGCACACACGCACCATATGGTCTCGTTCTCCCGGCTGCAGAGGGGGGAAAGATGTTGAGTGTCCAGTGCCCAGCATTTGTTAGCCGCAGGCCAGGCAAGATCATGCACTTGGCTAGTGCCCAGCATTCGGAGATTGGACGCCCGAGGACAATTCCTTCAAACAGTGTCTTCATAAGCAGACTTGGCGGAGAAATAATACCATATGAAGTAATCTTCGTCTCGTTGGCGGACTGGGCATTGAAGTTATACGCCAGAAATGAATTAGCAACGACCCCCGCGTGGTGCATACTCCCTCCTGACCCCCGCGTCGCCTCTCTCGG
>NC_041392.1:277585099-277727633 GCF_002162155.2 Triticum dicoccoides | reverse complement strand
GAGGAGCCCGCCGGCAAAGCCCGGTCAGGCTCCAGGGAGGGTGGCGGCGGGGCTTCTCTCAGGGTGGCCCAAGGGTGGATCTGGCGTGTGAGCTCGGCAGGGTTCGGTGGGCGAGCGGGTGCGGCTCCGGTGATGGCTGACGCGGATCCAGTGGTCCGGGAGTAGGAGAGGCACGGCGGTGGCCTCACGGCGACCAGATGCGGCGCAGACGGCGGGGGGTTCCAGCGCGGGCGACCGCGTTTTGGCGGATCGAGGGCTCGGCGAGGCTGGGCCCGGTGGTGGCGGCATGGGCAGCTCAGCGGCTCAGCGGACGGTGCATTGCGCGTGCCTCGGCGCGCCTTGTCCCCCGCTCGGGTTGGTGGTGGTCCAGGCTGCGGGTCCCACGGAGGCGGCTGCTCCTCCGGTGGCGCGACGGCTGGGCGGCGTGGCGAGTAGGCGCGGCAACGGCGGCGGCCTCGCGACGTCCAGCGGTGGGTCGAGGCTAGGTGGCTGCGATCGCTCTATCTCGCTCGTGCGGCTCCGGCTTCCGGCGGTTCAGATCTGGTGCGGCTCGACTGTAGCCTTCCGACGGGAGCTTTGGCTGTCCTCCGGCCCTCCGAGGCAAGGCTTGGGGCGAGGTCGCAGTCTGGCCAGGCCCTCCCTTGCCTCCAGATTTGCAATGTGGGCTCCATGCCGTCAGGCCTGGCCGGGCTCCTGCAGACGGTGATGACGATGACGTGGCGGCTCTTGGGCTTCGGGGCGGCGGCCCCAGGTATGGTGGTGGCGGCTTCGGCCAGGAGGTGGTGCGAATCTGGTCGCGGTGGATCGTGGGATCTCGTGGCCAGAGTGAGGTCGGCCTTGGTAGGGGTGGTGGTCAGTGGGCGGCGGTCGGTGGTGGCAGGTGGTCGGCACATCTCCGGGAGAAATCCTTGCTCCGGTCTTCACCGGAGCCGGCGACGGCGATGCCCGCGGGTGTCATGATCTTTCTTGGAAGCGTCGCCGTGGAGTTGCTCTTTCTCCCCACGGCTTGGGCATCGAAGGGAAACCTCAGATCCGTTGGATCGGGCGATGGAGGCGTCTTCGCGTCTTTCTCCTCCTTGGGGGCATCGTCTCGGAGCCGGCTACGACTGGGAGAATGGAGGATGATGGCATCTTCGCCGTCAATGGCGGCATCTTGGCCGCGTGGTTTGCTGAGGCGAGGCGTTGGTTTCTGTTTGGCAACGATGATGGCGTCGAGAGGATGTTGGGTCGCGGCATGGTCTTCGGTAGTCGGTTCTTCCCGGGTGCTCTTTTCAGCACGATCGGCGCAAATCCTGCATATTTCCCCTGTGTTGCTCGTCGTCAAAGTCAGAGCTGTCGGTTGCTTGCGCGTGTGGCCATCCGTTGGCATGTGCCGTCGTGGCTTCTGTTCCATGTCGGTGGCCAGGTTGGCTGGTAATGCCCATGTCATGTGGGTTGTATTGTATCGGTTTTAGCCCGGTTTTCCGTCAATTAACCGGACAATTCTCTTCTTCTTAATCAATGAAAATGGCAAGTCTTCTGCCTCGTTTCAAAAAAAAAATGAATTAGCAACTCGTTACCGCACCTGCAAAGTTTAGCCCGACGCAGCCTCGGCTTGGTACCACCACCATCTGATAAATAACCACATGTTGCCCTTGCTACTCATAGAGTTCACAGAATTTAAAGAACTGCAAAGTTAAGATGGACGACTTCCACCAATATCCTGGTGCTCTGCTCGGGAGGAGTTTGGCATACTTCCATGGGGTTTGTGGAACATAAACGCCCCTCTCAAGTTCCGTACAGGCAAGCCTAGCATCTTTCGTTCTTCCCTATTTTGATGCTAGGATAAGTTGCAACCAGATATTTTCATTTTCTGTGCCCACACTTAAGCTAAACGTGCTCCCCACATCTTCAGCTAGGACCATCCACTCCATTTCTAGCGACAACACTGAATCAACATTCACTCCCGCTCTAGCACAAAACACTGAAACAACTTTCACAAACATACAGTAAACATCCAGTCCCAAAATAAGTGTCTTGTACTATTAAACTTGAGACGCTTGCAATAGATTGTACGTGCTCCCTCCACTTTTCCAGGCTTGGGACCGGCATTGGCAGTGTTACGCACCCTCACCCACCCCATACATACGCTTCACACATAAATAGGCAACAAATCTTAAGAGACCAAGACGAAACATGTCCACAGGGCAAACACTACAAACTGTAGATGGAGATGCAAACAACATCACATCAAAATGAGAAGCAACAACTAATGAAGGACCTGACACGGTAGGTAATTTTGCACATAACACACAAAAAGCACATAATGCAATGAATACACATCACATAATTAGCTGTTCCTTGTCAAAACAAATCATGAAAATAGAAGCTACCATGAAGCAAAACTAAACTAAATCAAGAAGCATAGCACATAAATAGCAAATTCTCATGCACTCAAGCTAATAAATACACCCCAAGTCCCAGGCCCCAGTTAAAATCATCACTTTGAACTTGTCAAATAGCAATTATCATGCATAAGAAAGTTGGGGTCATATTAATTAGCACAACTAGTTCACTAAGGCCAATATAAGGTCAGCATACACAAATTAACACCATGCATCATGACTACACACAATCACACTAGAAATTTCAAGCATAAAAGAAGACAGCCATGCTCACATCAACAATGGATAAGAAGTTGCTATGAACATAGAATTAATATGTTGTTCCGAGAAAAAATCCAGGAAGAAACTTAAATGTAAGAACTTTGCATTTCAGATGTATAATGGTGCTAAAATAGTTTTGCACAAAATCAGACAGAAATGTGGGCAGAACTAAATATATATGGGGTACAGATAACCAGAATTCAAGATGTCTTAATTATACTGATGCTGATCTGCAGTGCAAGATGAGAGATTCTCATGAGCAAAACCAAGTAAAACTAGTAAAATTAATAGCTTAGTAACCTTGACTGCAAAAAGAAAGAGAATCAACCCCATAAACTATTACTTAAGTCGCACAGATACATTTGGACTCATGACAAATGCATAACTAGATACATACCGCTACCTCGAAAGAAAAACTAGATACATACCTCAACTCTTGACAGAACATCACACTAAAAACTCATATGAAGCAATCAAGTTTTCTCAACTATTTAAGAACATATCCAAGTATTAGAGTCATACCCAAAAAACAAAGCAAAACAAAACAGCATATACCATTTTCAATTATCTTAAATGAGAAGACCTCACTTGAGGAACCATTTTACTATGGCACCCAAGATAAAGGATAAACACAAATTAATAACATATCCCAAGCAAGAAAGATAACAGCTACTTCAGGAAACAAAGATAAGGTTTTTCTTTTAAGGCATAAGCACTCGCAACTTTTCCTATTAATTGAACAATCAATTATTCTTATTCAACAGCCTCAATTATATAGAAACTAACTGCCACAATTATAAGGGACAAAAGTCAGCAAGCTTAGGAGGAGATATACTCTGACAGGTCATTACACACACACTAAACACACATGATTTTAAGGGACAAAATTCAGCAAACATACGAGAAATACTCTGACAGGTCATGTAAGATGGGATTGACGAGACGACACAAAGATGCACCATGAAGGGTTACCCTAAAAACAAGAGATAGCGCTAACCATCTTTTAAGAGGCAAGATCCAATCAGTCAGATACAAAAGGTAGTTCTGCACAATAACCTATGCACATAAATGGCAAACATGGATGCTAGAGATCTAAAGTAAGTACAGTGAAGCTAATAAATACACCCCTAAGTCCCAGACCACAACCAAATTCATCATTTCGAGCTTGCAATTATGATGGACAAACAGCATTGCAATTACATCAAAAGACTATTGTCAGGACATGAATGTCCACTAAACCCAACAAGAATATATTCTTCAAATAGTTGTTATCAAAGTAAGACAGACGTAAAAGTCAACATGCAAAATTATGACCTCACATAATGACAGCGTACAGAGTCGAAAAAGAAAAGAGAAGTTAATGCACAGTGACCATCCTAGGAAACAAATCGCCGTATTCAACAACACTACAACAACAGAACTTCCTTTTTACTCCTTCCGTACATCCGTATCTAGACAAATCTAAGACAAGAATTTTGGGATGGAGGGAGTACCAAATTAAATTGACGATGGGATGATACGAACATTAAGAACCACGAGTCAAAATGTATGACCTAGTTGTACAACGTAGAAAGATATATAGAAAAAAGTTAAATGTACAAACTTCGCATTTCAGAAGTAGCATGGTACTAATGAACCTACCAGAGCTACCAAAAGAAGCGATGGTGGTAATCAACATGTACTTGTTTGCAAAATAGAACTTCATAGAAGTAAAAGGATATCTCAACTTGTTACACCTAATGAATAGGATGACTCTGATGAGCAACACAAAGTACAGCTCAACAACATATATAACTACAAAAGAAATAATGGATTTACAACCCTAAACTCCCATCAAGTCAGTAACCGTAAACTGTTAATTAAATTCATGGGATAACTTACATTCAGATTTTATCTGGATTCATGACGAATGCGTAACTAGGCATGTAAAGTTTGAACAAACAAGAATGAAATAAGTAATTTGAAAGCTGCGTAGCACCACATAACAGTGCCAAAAAGGTCAAAATGTTTTCTGCCACCAATTTATTATCTAAAACGAAAAAAAAAGTAGAAATGAAATAAATTAGACGACATGCACACCTGCTATTTGAATTCATGACAAACATGTAACTAGATACATTATGATGTTTCACAACAAACAAGTACGAAACAAGGAATCCCAACGCTGTCCCGTAACAAATAACTGTGACAAAAGGGTCAAAATGCCTCCCACTACCAATTTTTAATCAAAAGCTGAAAACAAATCAGATGAAATAAATAATTAGACTCTACATACACACTTGCTACATAATAGAACCATATCATAAGTTATAAACAGGAAGTCAATATTCAATTATTCAGATTCATCTATTAAATTACCTTTTCAATTATATGCTGGAGACAAGCTACCGAGCGAAGTTATAATCAATTAGAGTTGAGATCAAATTTCGCACGAGCAGTGCTATACAGTCGATGGTTTTCAGACGATACTCAGCTGATGTGTCCCATCAGGGCGTTTGTAAATTTAATGCTACGCAATCTGACGGTGCATAGTTTGTGTAGGCTGCACATCGGGCATTGCATGTCGTGTGCACATCAAATTTGTTTCACACAATTTGAGTAAGTTGGTTAAGAATTTATAATATATATAAACCTAGAGTCACATAAAGATATTCTGTAGCAAAACCGGCAGTGAAACAGTTGGAAGAAAAAACATCAAGGAACCCATCAAGGAAAAGAAAAGAACATGCAAATTAAAACATGAGGTAGAAACTTTAGGCGGGCTCCAACATATACTACATTAAGTCACAGTATAAAAATACATATATACTTAAGTCAAAATATCTTAAGGGTTAATTATAGAACTTGCTCTTGAATTTAGTTAAATGAATATATAATATATTATATTGTCATTCAAAATGCAGCCGGAAATGAGTACACGCCATCTGAAAAAAACCTTGCTACGAGTCAATTTTGGCACACATTTTTCAGCATAAAGATGACAGGTAGAATTAGGAGAAAAAAGAACACTGAAAAGCACAGAACAAAATAGCGAACTAAACTACACAAACTCATACATCTAGGTAAATATGTCTGAACTTTACATCAATAAAACATGCAAACATAAGATAAACAGAGTACACACTAGCCTTCTCCACGCTTGGGCGATGAATAAGTATAGTTCATTAATAAGGATATATCTTAAAGCGGTGCAACATTGATTGGAAACAAAGCTAAAACTCAGACCGAAACAGAAAAACAAGTAGGGGCATACCAAGATTGACCAAACATTTATTTTTAACAAAGCTTGTAATAAAATTTCCAAGCAGAACAGGAAGGCAAGAAAATTCAGAGGGAAATTTTTAGACATACATGTAGTACAAGGATAGCATTAAGTTCCAAATAGAACGAGCTTATAGGAAACTAGGAACACATCCGAAGCTACCGACTTATATATGACCACCAAGGTTGAGAATTAAAAATAAGCTTATGTAGAAGTTCTAACACAGATATAATGTATTTCAAGGTAACTAAACAATACCATCACTCGGCTTGTAACATCACTTTAACCTTGACATTAACCATAAAATAATTGGTGTGAACAGTGGACAGAAGCAGGAGTCTTGCATAAATAATTTCATCAGATAGAACCATGGTTCTATGCCAAGCAAAAGGAAATGATTGTGGGAATTGGAACATTGAAACAACGCATACATTATTGACATTATTCGGGAAGACGTGTCAAAACTAGACTATGCAGACTGTACCCGAGAATTTTAAGAGTGGTTAAACAAGCTAGACAAATAAAGTACATCAGGTTAAGACTAATCTAACTGGTCAAGAGGATATGACTCGGTTAGTTTATAAATTGATGAGAACTAGTATACAAACAGAAGCCCGCATCCATATACTTATGCAACAACTACAGGCCTCCCTTCACCTTTCTAATTGTGACCTTCTATCGAAGAGATAAAAATGACAGCACAACATATCAGGGACAAATAAAATTTTCAAGTAAGCTCAAAACAGATTAAAATGTTATAATTATAGTGCATACCATGCTTATCATCTCAACCAAATAAGTGGGGAAGTAGAACCAAAGCAAAAACAGTATGTGTCATGCTTATAACATCAACCAATTAAGGGGGGAAAGTTAAGGTAGAACGTAACTTAAGACTGTTCTTGATAGTTATTATCTAAGCTCTAAAAACATTGGTAGACCTAAGCACATGAACTAAAATCTTACTTCACTGACAGGTTAGAAATAAATTGTAAACAACATCAGCTTAGAACAAATATGAAATCATAATTCACACTTATCACACAATATTTGCCTTTGAATACTAAAGCGTTACAAATCAAATAATTCACAGGGAACTCCAAGAGTAAAAGCAGACTGTAAATAATGCAAACATAGAAGACCAACACCTTCGAATATAATTGAAGCATAATAGCAAACTACATAAAATAGCTATAGAATGTGGCACTTGTGGATGATGCGTAATCAAGATTAAATACAAGCAACTAATGTGTCATCATTAAAAGGAATCTTGTGCATGACTAAAGACAGCACCTAAAAAGAATACAAGCACCATACTTATCAATTTAAGTGATCGGACACAGGAATGAAAACCACTGAGCAAGTTCAAAATGACAGCTCAAAAAGTGATAATTATTATCTTGAGATTAGGAGAATGAACACAGACGTATTAATGTCAGCAAAGAAACACATCGAGCTATGAAATTCACTTGCTATTTTATTACAGCTTTTATGCACCCAACCAAACAACGATGAAGGGCTCATCCATAATCATTCAATAATTACACCAATAACATCATACAGGATGCATAATTGACAATTGTGTACAGCATAAAACATAAATTGCATGAACAAAACATGACTACAAATTACAGTAAGAATGCTAATAATAAGCTAAGGGCCTCTTTGATTCACATGATTGCAAAAACGCTGGAATAGAAAGAATACCGAAAATCTATAGGGTTGCAATTGTAAAACAGAGGATTGAAAAAAAGTGAAAAATATAGGAATATGAAACAAATGGAACGTTTGAAATGCGGGAACTGAAATCAAAGGAATGCATTATTTAGTAGAGAAACCATGCGCTGGTATGCAACTTTGTCCCTCTTGCCTTGGTCTTTGTGTAAAAAAGAGGTATGACTCAATGTTTCACTCCATGCGAAATCACAGGGAACCAACAGTGTTTCTCTGGATTGCAACAGTATTCCTTCATACTGGTTCTTGCAAATCAAACATCGCTACAGTGGCAAATCTTATGGAATGAAAATTCCTACGTTTTTTCTATGAAAAATCCTTCAAATCAAAGGAGGCCTAAGACTAATCCAACACTGGACAGAGCATGTAAACCGGCAGAAGCCCAACTGAATATCCATGTAGAAAATCAAAGTCACAAACTAGAGATCAGAAGGATTGGTAGATTCCAACACAGTAATCAGCATCTGAATAGACCTTGATGTGTCACCCAATCAAAACATGGCAGGCAGTAAACTAGTTCAGCAGCTTTCTTCAATGTACTTGAAACTTCAAACAGATTACTTCAAAAGCAAACTTCCATGTTCTTTGAGGGTACTTCCCAAGAAAGTTACATCTAGAACGCAAACAAAACAAGCACCTCCGATATTCTTAGGGATCTTGAAATGAAACCAATCAAAAGGTGTGACCTAAATATAGCCACTGAAGAATCTCCACCATGAGCATGTCCACACAGTTCAAGAAGTACATATCCCAGCTCTACATTTATAACACAGCACACAACATAGCAAAATCCCTTTGATATGGTCTGACATGCATAGGCTGCTAGGCGAAAGCAAATATATCCGGATAGGCATAGCAAACCTTTTTCCACTAACTCTTATTGAATCTGACTAAGTCATGAAAGAACGGGATCAAATGCAGAAAAACTGCAGAAATTTGACTGTCTGGACTGTCTCCCAAATCACTGTTTTTCACCGCAAAAAGATAAAGCACTGTACGCAGAACATTATTGAATCACCAATGGAACAGACCAATCCAAACCACTCAACCTTCAATCTCTCATTCCAATCATGTCAAACAACCGACCAAGACCAATCCACCGTAACGAACAAAGATGAAAGCAAACGAACTGCTCCACATTTAAATAATCTCCGTTAAACAAACACAACGCTCTCACCAAAAATAATCTCCATTAATTGTGACAACCTTGAATCAAATCAGCAATTAGGATAAAAAAGTGTAAGCCACGACCCTAAAACATATAGCAATCAGAGCATGATGGATTAGCCAGCACCCTAAATCAGATCAGAAGTCAAAGCAAAATAGATTAGCCGCGACCTAAACCAAAGCAGCAAGCTTCAGAAGACGATACCAACATCACCGGAACGGAGGAGGACAAATCACCGGAACTATGCCAAAAAGGTCAAAATGTTTTTTGCTGCCAATTTATTATCTAAAAACGAAAAACAAAGTAGAAATGAAATAAATTAGACAGCATGCACACCCGCTATTTGAATTCATGACAAACGTGTAACTAGATACATTATGATGTTTCACAACAAACAAGTACGAAACAAGACTCTACATACACACTTGCTACATAGTAGAATCATATCGTAAGTTATAAACATGAAGTCAATATGAGATTATTCAGATTCATCTATTAAATTACTTCTTCAATTATATGCTGGAGACAAAAAATCCAATGAAAGCTACCAAGCCAAGTTATTATCAATTAGAGTTAAGATCAAATTTCACACAATTTGAGTAAGTTGGTAAAGAAATTTATTATATATATAAACCTAGAGTCACATAAAGATATTCTGTATTTTCTGTAGCAAAACCGACAGTGAAACAGTTGGAAGAAAAAACATCAAGGAAATGAAGTGACCCATCAAGGAAAAGAAAAAACATGCAATAAAACATGAGGTAAAAACTTTAGGCGGGCTCTAACATATACTATATTAAGTCACAGTATAAAATACATATATACTTAAGTCAAAATATCTTAAGGATTAATTATAGAACTTGCTCTTGAATTTAGTTAAATGAATTTATACTATATTATATTGTCATTCAAAATGCAGCCGGAAATGAGTACACGCTATCTGAAAAAAACCTTGTTACGAGTCAATTTTGGCATTCACATTTTTCAGCATAAAGATGACAGGTAGAATTAGGAGAAAAAAGAACACTGAAAAGCACAGAACAACATAGCGAACTAAACTATACAAACTTGTACATCTAGGTAAATATGTCTGAACTTCACATCAATAAAACGTGCAAACATAAGATAAACAGAGTACACACTAGCCTTCTCCACGCTTGGGCAATGAATAGGTATTTGAGTTCATTAATAATGATATATAGACACATTGCATCGAGACTAATATATCTTAAAGCGGTGCAACATGGATTGGAAACAAAGCTAAAACTCAGACCAAAACAGAACAACAAGTAGGGGCATACCAAGACTGACCAAACATTTATTGTTAACAAAGCTTGCAATAAAATTTCCAAGCAGAAAAGGAAGGCAAGAATATTCAGAGGGAAATTTTTAGACATACATGTAGCACAAGGATAGCATCAGGTTCCGAATAGAAGAACGAGCTTATAGGAAACTAGGAACACATCCGAAGCTACCGACTTATATATGACCACCAAGGTTGAGAATTAAAACTAAGCTTGCGACCACCACACAGATAAAATGTATTTCAAGGTAACTAAACAATACCAGCATAGAACGTACTAACACCTACTCAGCTCGTAACATCACTTTAACATTGACATTAACCATAAAAAATTCATGTGAACAGTGGACAGAAGCAAGAGTCTTGCATAAATAATTTCATCAGATAGAACCATGGTTCTATGCCAAGCAAAAGGAAATGATTGTGGGAATTGGAACACTGAAACAACACATACATTATTGACATTACAAGAAGATGTGTCAAAATTAGACTATGCAGACTGTACCCAAGAAATTTAAGAGTGGTTAAGCAAGCACGACAAATATAACTGGTCAAGAGGATATGACTCGGTTAGTTTATAAATTGATGAGAACTAGTATACAAACAGAAGCCCGCATCCATATACTTATGCAACAACTACAGGCCTCCCTTCACCTTTCTAATCGTGACCTTCTATTGAAGAGATAAAAATGACAGCACAACGTATCAGGGACAAATAAAATTTTCAAGTAAGCTCAAAACAGATTAAAATGTTCTAATCATTGTGCATGACATGCTTATCATCTCAACCAATAAGTGGGGGAAAGTAGAACCAAAGCAAAAACAGTATTGTGTCATGCTTATAATCTCAACCAAATAAGGGGGAAAGTTAACGGTATGTGCCATGTGCTTATAATTAAGGTAGATTGTGACTTAAAACTGTTGATAGTTATTGGCTGAGTTCTAAAAACATTGGTAGACCTAAGCACATGAACTAAAATCATAATTCACTGACAGGTTGGAAATAAATTGTAAACAACATAAGCTTAGAACAAATATGAAATCATAATTCACACTTATCACACAATATTTGCCTTCGAATACTATGTGAAATCGTTACAAATCAAATAATTCACACTGAACAGTGAGGAAACTCCAAGAGTAAAAGCAGACTGTAAATAATGCAAACATAGAAGACTCGAATATACTTGAAGCATAATACCAAACTACATAAAATAGCTATAGAATGTGGCACTCGTGAATGATGCAGAATCAAGATTAAATACAAGCAACTAATGTCATCATTAAAAGGGATCTTGTGCACGACTAAAGACAGCACCTAAAAAGAATACAAGCACCATACTTATCAGTTTAAGTGATAGAACACAGGAATGAAAACCACTGTGGAAGTTCAAAATGACAGCTCAAAAAGTGATAATTGTTATCTTGAGATTAGGGGAATGAACACAAATGTATTAATGTCAACAAAGAAACACATCAAGCTATGAAATTCAGTTGCTATTTATTACAGCTTTTATGCACCCAACCAAACGACGATGAAGGGCTCACCCATATATCATTCAATAATTACACCAATAACATCATACAGGATGCATAATTGATGATTGTGTACAACATAAACATAAATTGCATGAAGAAAACATGACTATAAATTACAGTAAGAATGCTAATAACAAGCAAAGACTAATCCAACACTGGATGGAGCATGTAAACCAGCGGAAGCCCAACCGAATATCCATGTAGAAAATCAAAATCACAAACTAGAGATCAGAATGATTGGTAGATTCCAACACAGTAATCAGCATCTGAATAGACCTTGATGTGCCACCCGAGAAAAACACAGCAGGTAGTAAACTAGTTCAGCAGCTTTCTTCAATGTACTTGAAACTTCGAACAAGTTACTTCAAAAGCAAACTTCCATGTTCTTTGAAGGTACTTCCCAAGAAAGTTACATCTAGCACGTAAACAAAACAAGCACCTCCAATATTCTTAGGGATCTTGAAATGACTTAGATCTTGAAATGAAACCAATCAAAAGGTGACACCTAAATATAGCCACTGAAGAATCTCCACCATGAGCATGTCCACACAGTTCAAGAAATACATATCCCAGCTCTACATTTATAACACGGCACACAACATAGCAAAATCCCTTTGATATGGTCTGACATGCATAGGCTGCTAGGCGAAAGCAAATATATCCGGATAGGCATAGCAAACCTTTTTCCTCTAACTCTTATTGAATCTGACTAAGTCATGAAAGAACGGGATCAAAAGCAGAAAAACTGCAGAAATTTGACTGTCTGGACTGTCTCCCAAATCACTGTTTTTCACCGCAAAAAGATAAAGCACTGTACGCAGAACATTATTGAATCACCAATGGAACAGACCAATCCAAACCACTCAACCTTCAATCTCTTATTCCGATCATGTCAAACATCTCCAAGGAATCAACTAAACCGACCAAGACCAATCCACCGTAACGAACAGAGATGAAAGCAAATAAACTGCTCCACGTTTAAATAATCTCCATTAAACTAACACAACTGGTTGCTCTCGCCAAAAATAATCTCCATTAATCGTGACAGCCTTGAATCAAATCAGCAATTAGGATAAAAATGGATAAGCCACGACCCTAAATCATATCGCAATCAGCATGATGGATTAGCCACGACCCTAAATCAGATCAGAAGTCAAAGCAAAATAGATTAGCTGCGACCTAAACCAAAGCAGCGAGGTTCAGAAGACGATACCAACATCACCGGAACGGAGGAGGACAAATCACCGGAACTACGCCTCGATCGAAATCAACGTAAGGAGCACCACAACCCAGACAGAAACGCTCGCCTGGAATTACAATCAAACGACGAACAGCGAAACAAGGAGCGCGAGATCTGAACCGATTACCCCATGGCCATACCTGCGACTTACCCGACGAGAGGGGGAAGAGAAGAGAAGAGACGTCAATCAAATCCTCCGATACGAGGAAACCATGGGAGGCTCCGGTGGTATTTTATAGAGGCCGTGGAGCCGGTGGCAGCGATGGGTTTCCGGGAAGGAGTCGGTGCGGGTGGACGCGGTTCCACCTTTTTTCAGTCGTGGCCAGAGACGAACCGACGTCGGACGGAGGGCCACGCGTTTTTCGTGGGAGAAAGGGAGTGGGCGGTGGGCGCGAGGGGCTTTGGTTAATCCTGAAACGACTCTGCCTGCGTTCTTATCCGTTGATGACGGGCACCGTCATACATGTGGCGGGATGCGTCCGCGCGATCATAAGGAACACGCTTTTTTTTACACGGGAACACTTTGCTTTTCATATTACCGTGGACCGACCAAATCGATGATCACAATACGGATTACATTACATCACGTGAGATATCACAACACGTTTACACACGTTGTCGTTGCTTGGACGAGAACGAAAAAGGTAACCAACGCGTTATCAGATACTGAACGGGCTAAGACTGGAGAAATGATTATTGAATGAGTTTTTTTCATGATAATACATGTCTTATTCATTATCATAAAAAAACAAAGTACAAATCATGTAAAGACCGACATGATAAAAAAATAGCAAAATATCGCTTGACACCAACGTCCGTCATCTTCCTTCGGCTCCACCACAGCAGCCACCGAATAAAAGAATGGCGATCACCTCCTCACCCGAGCTCGACGTGACTCTATCGCTGATATGCAACTTTGCGGACCTTTAATGTGGCTCCCAAAAATGAAGCCATTGCCGTTAAACGAATCAGACCGGGGCAACACCCAGGATACGCCATCTAACTCCAGATCTGGCACCCCACCACGACTAAGACGCCGAAGGAGAAAACCATACCTGCCATCCACGAACCATGAAGCCAGCACACGTTCCGTCTTCCAGACGTCGTCGATGCAGACCACAATCTGCATCAGCTCCTGGACTACCTCTCAAGCTCCGCGCCGACGCTGGAGCAAACGCCGCCGCAACGGCGGAGCCCGAGTACACAAGTCCACCATGAGGATGCCATCGCCGCCACACCATCCTTACTTGAACAGACTGGTTTCCAAATTCATCCCCAACCATAGGACCGATGACCTCATCAGGGAATGAGTTTTCTTTAACATACTCCCTACCTCTACTCCTAATGTCTGAATGGTTGAATAGTACGGTTTATTTTCATCCCACCACTTTCAACCGTTTTATTTCGCTGGGTTTTTTTTCGTCTGTTCTTTTTTTCGTCCCACCTCCCACCGCCATATCCTCATGTTGATTTTTTTTACCATCTCTTTCCTAACCTTTTCAAACTTTCCTAACTAGATATATTACAAATAGGCAGGATCCGATAGCACTTACCAAATAATAAAATCCAGTTTCATAGCAATCAATTCCAAATCTTAATTTTCCTAATTTATCAATTCTCGACTGTTCTAACGACAAATATCTCTTTTCGAGTTGGTAGTTCGACACGCATGGTTTTTTCAGCCTCCACCTCCCACCACCACCTCATCGTTGGTTTTCTCTCCTATGA
Source organism: Triticum dicoccoides (assembly GCF_002162155.2). NCBI lineage: Eukaryota > Viridiplantae > Streptophyta > Magnoliopsida > Poales > Poaceae > Triticum > Triticum dicoccoides. The sequence goes on along the minus strand of NC_041392.1, from coordinate 277,713,017 downwards.
AACCGAATCACACGACCCTTCCCATCCTATGTCGCTCAACCCTCTATCTTCTTTTAGGTTCACCGACACCGCGTGCCCCACCAAAATCACTTGAGTGAAGATCGATCCATCCAGACTGGATTGATCTCTTCTCCTGTCGGTGACGAACCCTGCCTAGATTGGATCAGTTCGGGTGTGAGAGGCCACCGTGCGTGGTGGCTGTGTGCGAGCGCTCTAATCGAATCGAATCACACCACCGGTCTCGTCCACCTAGCCATGGCCGATGATCACTTATGTTGTGGTTGTGTCCCTCTCCGGACAGCGGTGATGTTGGAGGGAGCTGCTGGCGCTGGCTAGGCTCCTGAGTCCCGACCGATCGCGTCGGCTCGCCGCTCCTCACTCAGTAGTTGCCAAGGAGGCTCGGGAAGATCAAGGAGAAGGAGACTAATAACGTGCGGCACATGAAGGGCCCAAGGAGTAAGTGACATGATTCTGTTCCAGCCTTCTCTCTTCCTCACCAAGGTAATCAATCTCATGCTGAATCTTTTGGTGCTATTATGTTCTTGCTAGGTAATAGAAAATGGAACATTGTCAGACATATTTTGATAGCTACAGACTTTCCATTGTTGATTCTTGTTAGTTCTATACAAAGAATGAATTAATTGTATTGCGATGTATATTGTTCTATATGACGAGATTAATCAATTGGCGGCACTTATGTATCTGTGAATGATGTCATGGACCGTTTGCAGGTCGTCCGCACTACGGGGTTTGGTCAAGATGGTGTCACTATAGGTGGACGATGTGCTCGAGCACCTGGAGAGTGTTGAGAATGACTTGTGGGCCTTGAGGAAGGAACAATTATACCGATAAGCTTACATCTGCATTTGCTTTCCTCTATGAAACAGTTGTTGTGTACATACATAAATGTATGATTGATACCAACTCAACTGAACAAAACCGAACTAAAACTGATGGTGGTGTACGTGTGTGTATACTTGATGTCTACTACGCAACTTTATTCTTGTAGACACGTGTTGGGCCTCCAAGCGCAGAGTTTTGTAGGACAGTGGCAATTTTCCCTCAAGTGGATGACCTAAGGTTTATCAATCCGCGAGAGGTGTAGGATGAAGATAGTCTCTCAAACAACCCTGCAACCAAATACAAGAAATCTCTTGTGTCCCCAACACACCCAATACAATGGCAAATTGTATATGTGCACTAGTTCGGCAAAGAGATGGTGATAAAAGTATAATATGGATAGTAGATATCGGTTTTTGTAATCTGAAATTATAAAAACAGCAAGGTAACTAACAGTAAACAGGCACAAAAACGGTGTTGCAATGCTTAAAAATGAGGCCTAGGGTCCGTACTTTCGCTGGTGCAATCTCTCAACAATGCTAACATAGTTGGATCATATGATTATCCCTCAAAGTGTAACGAAGAATCACTCCCGAGTTCCTATTAGCGGAGAACAATAGATAGGAATTTTTCGTAGGGTATGAATCCACCTCAAAGGTATTCTTTCCGATCGATCTATTCAAGAGTTTGTACTAAAATAACACAAAGCTATTGTTTCCGTTCGATCTATCCTAGAGTTCGTACTAGAATAACACCAAAGCAAATTCATATTCATAATACTCAGTCCACACAAAGAACTACAAAGAGTGCCCCAAGATTTCTACCGGAGAAACAAGGACAAGAACGTGCATCAACCCCTATGCATCGATTACCCCAATGTCACCGCGGGAATCCGCAAGTTGAGTGCCAAAACATATATCAAGTGAATCTATACGATACCCCATTGTCACCACGAGTATTCAATTGCAAGACATATATCAAGTGCTCTCAAATCCATAAAAGTATTCAATCCGATAACCACAAAATCTCAAAGGGAAAAACTCAATTCATCACAACAAGATAGAGAGGGGAAAACACCATATGATCTGACTATATTAACAAAGCCGTGATACATCAAGATTGTGACATCTCAAGAACACGAGAGAGAGAGAGAGAGAGAGATTAAATACATAGATACTGGTACAAACCCTTAGCCCCGAGGGTGGACTACTCCCTCCTCATCGTGGTTGTCGCCGGGATGATGAAGATGGCCACCGAAGATGATTCCCCCCTCCGGCAGGGTGCCGAAATGGGTCTAGATTGGTTTTCGGTGGCTACGGAGCCCTGCGGTACTTCTGATCTAGGTTAACCCCGAGGTGTTTCGGAATATTTGGGAATTTATAGTGCAAAGAGGGGGTACGGGAGGCCACCGAGGTGGGCACAACCCACCTGGCGCGCCCTGGTGGGTTGTGCCCCCTCGGGGCACCCCCCCAGGTGTAGCTCTGGCCCATTGGGTTTCTTCTGGTCCAAAAAATATCTCCAAAAAGTTTCGCGATGTTTGGACTCCGTTTGACATTGATTTTCTGCGATGTAAAAAACAAGCAAAAAACAGCAACTGGCACTGGGCACTGGGTCAATAGGTTAGTCCCAAAAAAATGATATAAAGTTGCTATAAAATGATTGTAAAACATCCAAGAATGATAAAATAACAGCATGAATACTTCACAAATTATAGATACGTTGGAGACGTATCAGCATCCCCAAGCTTAATTCCTAGTCGTCCTTGAGTAGGTAAATGATAAAAGAAATAATGTATGAAGTGTGAATGCTAGCAAAGTGCACAAGTTTGATCGATGATAATTTCAATCACTTTTCCTAGCATCACAACAACAATTCTTTCTTATAAAACTTCTCATGTTATAGTGGCAACCAATTCACATGTTAAAGTTCAAACAATGAATTCTCTTGAAACCCAACAACCTATGTTCTTAGTCACCAAGCAATTGCAATTCAACTTATTCAACAAAGTTTAAGTAAGAGCTCCACATACTCAACTATCATATAGTATTCTATGATTGCTAACACTCACCGCATACACATGAGCAAAACGTTTCAACCGGACACATAGAAAGATAGGCCTTATTGTTTTGCCTCCCAACGTATTCACCTCAAGGGTGATGTCAACAATAATAACTCATGCTACCCATATTCAACTAGGCATATGTGCATATATCTTTCCTCATCACATGATGCTTGCCAAAATAGAAAAATAAAAAGGAATAGAGAGAAGAACTTTGACTCTTTGCATAAAAGTAAATACATAAAGGTAAAAGATAGGCCCTTCGCAGAGGGAAGTAGGGATTTGTAGAGGTGCCAGAGCTCAAAGCGAAAATTAGAGATAAAAACATTTTGAGAGGTGTATCCATCCCACCAACGAAAACGACTTAGAGTTCCCAATACTTTCCATGCTTAGATATATCATAGGCGGTTCCCAAAAAGAAAATAAAGTTTATCCTTTTTCCGCCATACTTTCACTTTCCATGGCTAACCGTATCCACGGGTGCCCTCCATACCAACACTTTTTAAGGAATTTATTATTTGACAACATAAAGTAAATTCGATTTTTTTGCATTTCGGGACTGGGCATCCTTAATACCTTTGCCTTACTCTGGTGCAATGACAAGTGAATAAACACTCATCTTGAGAATAACACATCTAGCATGGAAAATATTAGCCACCCCTCACCGCTCCGCGAGCGAAACAAACACACAAAAGAGAAGTTTATTTTGAAAATTAGAGATGGCACATGCAAATTTGCTTAGAACGGCAAAAGAATACCGCATATAGGTAGATATAGTGGACTCATGAAAATAAGATTTGGGTTTACGGGTTTTTGGATGCACAAGTAGTATCTCTACTTGGTGCGGAATTTTTGACTAGCAAAGATGGGGGGCAAGCACCACATGTTGAAGGATCTATGACAATATAACTGAAGGAAATATGCCCTAGAGGCAAATAAAGTTATTATTCATTTCCTTATTTCATGATAAATGTTTATTATTAATGCTAGAATTGTATTAACCGGAAACATAATACATGTGTGAATACATAGACAAACAGAGTGTCACTAGTATGCCTCTACTTAACTAGCTCGTTGGTCAAAGATGGTTATGTTTCCTAACCATAGACATGAGTTGTCATTTGATAAACAGGATCACATCATTAGGAGAATGATGTGATTGACTTGACCCATCCCGTTATCTTAGCACTTGATCATTTTAGTTTACTGCTATTGCTTTCTTCATGACTTATACATGTTCCTATGACTATGAGATTATGCAACACCCGATTACCGGAGGAACACTTTGTGTGCTACCAAACATCACAACATAACTGGGTGATTATAAAGGTGCTCTACAGGTGTCTCCGATGGTACTTGTTGAGTTGGCATAGATCGAGATTAGGATTTGTCACTCCGATTGTCGGAGAGGTATCTCTGGGCCCTCTCGGTAATGCACATCACTATAAGACTTGCAAGCAATGCAACTAATGAGTTATTTGCAGGATGATGCATTACGGAATGAGTAAAGAGACTTGCCGGTAACGAGATTGAGCTAGGTATTGAGATGCTGACGATCGAATCTCGGGCAAGTAACATACCGATGACAAAGGGAACAACGTATGTTGTTATGCGGTTTGACCGATAAAGATCTTCGTATAATATGTAGGAGCCAATATGAGCATCCAGGTTCCGCTATTGGTTATTGACCGGAGACGTGTCTCGGTCATGTCTACATAGTTCTCGAACCTGTAGGGTCCGCACGCTTAACGTTCAGTCACGATCGGTATTATGAGTTTATGTGATTTGATGTACCGAAGGTAGTTAGGAGTCCCGGATGTTATCACGGGCATGACGAGGAGTCTCGAAATGGTTGAGACATAAAGATTGATATATTGGACGACTATATTCGGATACCGGAAGTGTTCCGGGTGATTTCGGAGAAAACCGGAGTGCCGGAGGGTTACCGGAACCCCCCGGGAGAAGTAATGGGCCACATGGGCCTTAGTGGAGAAAGAGAGGGCCGGCCAGGGCAGGCCGCGTGCCCCCTCCCCCTCTGGTCAGAATTGGACTAGGGAAGGGGGGGGCGCCCCCCTTTCCTTCTCCCTCTCCTCCTTCCTTTCCCCCTCCTAGTAGGAGTAGGAAAGGGGAGTCCTACTCCTACTAGGAGGACTCCTCCTCCTGGCGTGCCCTGCAAGGGCCGGCCGGCCTCCCCCTTGCTCCTTTATATATGGGGGCAGGGGGCACCCTAGGACACACAAGTTGATTGTTCCAACCGTGTGCGGTGCCCCCTTCCACCATAATCCACCTTGATCATATCGTAGCGGTGCTTAGGCGAAGGCCTACGTCGGTAGCAACATCATCATCGTTATCACGCCGTCGTGCTGACGGAACTCTCATGTGAAGCTCTGCTGGATCAGAGTTAGTGGGACATCATCGAGCTGAACGTGTGCTGAACTCGGAGGTGCCGTACATTCGGTACTTGGATCGGTCAGATCGTGAAGACGTATGACTACATCAACCGCGTTCTCATAACGCTTCCGCTTACGGTCTACGAGGGTACGTGGACGATACTCTCCTCTCTCGTTGCTATGCATCACCATGATCTTGCGTGTGCGTAGGAATTTTTTTGAAATTACTACGTTACCCAACAATGGCATCCGAGCCAGGTTTATGCGTATATGTTATATGCACGAATAGAACACAAGTGAGTTGTGGGCGATACAAGTCATATTGCTTACCAGCATGTCATACTTTGGTTCGGCGGTATTGTTGGCTGAAGCGGCCCAGACCGACATTACGCGTACGCTTACGCGAGACTGGTTATACCGACGTGCTTTGCACACAGGTGGCTGGCGGGTGTCAGTTTCTCCAACTTTAGTTGAACCGAGTGTGACTATGCCCGGTCCTTGTTGAAGGTTAAAACATCACTAACTTGATGAAATATCGTTGTGGTTTTGATGCGTAGGTAAGAATGGTTCTTGCTTAGCCCGTAGCAGCCACGTAAAACTTGCAACAACAAAGTAGAGGACGTCTAACTTGTTTTTGCAAGGCATGTTGTGATGTGATATGGTCAAGGCATGATGCTATATTTTATTGTATGAGATGATCATGTTTTGTAACGGAGTTATCGGCAACTCACAGGAGCCATATGGTTGTCGCTTTATTGTATGCAATGCAATCGCCCTGTAATTGTTTTACTTTATCACTAAACAATAGTGATAGTCATAGAAGCAATATTTGGCGAGACGACAACGATGCTACGATGGAGATCAAGGTGTCGTGCCGATGACGATGGTGATCATGACGGTGCTTTGGAGATGGAGATCAAAGGCACAAGATGATGATGGCCATATCATATCACTTATATTGATTGCATGTGATGTTTATCTTTTATGCATCTTATTCTGCTTGATTGACAGTAGCATTATAAGATGATCTCTCACTAAATTTCAAGGTACAAGTGTTCTCCCTGAGTATGCACCGTTGCCAAAGTTCGTCGTGCCGAGACACCACGTGATGATCGGGTGTGATAAGCTCTACGTTCACATACAACGGGTGCAAGCCAGTTTTGCATACGCAGAAATACTCGGGTTAAACTTGGCGAGCCTAGCATATGCAGATATGGCCTCGGAACACTGAGACCGAATGGTCGAGCATGAATCATATAGTAGATATGAGCAACATAGTGATGTTCACCATTGAAAACTACTCCATTTCACGTGATGGTCGGTCATGGTTTAGTTGATTTGGATCACGTGATCACTTAGATGATTAGAGGGATGTCTATCTAAGTGGGAGTTCTTAAATATGATTAATTGAACTTTAATTTATCATGAACTTAGTACCTGATAGTATTTTGCTTGTCTATGTTGTTGTAGATAGATGGCCCGTGTTGTTGTTCCGTTGAATTTTAATGCGTTCCTTGAGAAAGCAAAGTTGAAAGATGATGGTAGCAATTACATGGACTGGGTCCGTAACTTGAGGATTATCCTCATTTCTGCACAGAAGAATTACGTCCTGGAAGTACCGCTAGGTGCCCAACTGAAAGTGCAACTATCCCTAGGTGGTTTTGGTAATTCCTAACAACATATAGCTCATTGAGCTAATGCTATTTCAAGATTAATATCTCAGGAAAGCTCAATGATTGGCATGGCATGGATGAGAAAAGTGGACCCCTCAAAATGCTAAGGACAAAAGGATTGGCTCAAGCTCAAAGCTCAAGACTCTACATTTTCTATTTTAGTGATCCAAGATCACATTGAGTCTATAGGAAAAGCCTATCAAGGAGGGATGAGGTGTTGCTTAATGAGGCTCTTGCTCAAAATACTTAGTGATATGCTCCAAAGCCCTCAACTACTTTCTCACATCCACATATGACCTAAACCAAAAGTCAAACTCGGCCCCACCGATTCTTTCTACCCGGCGCCACCGAGTTCAAATGTCATAGCCACTTTCATAAACCCTAGGCAAATCGGTCTCACCGATAGGGATCTCGATCTCACCGAGATGGGATTGTAATCTCTCTGTTTCCCTTCGTAATGTTTCGGTCCCACCGAGATGAGCGATTGGTCCCACCGAGATTGCAATGTAAACTATCTGTTTCCCTTTTGTAACATTTCGGTCACATCGAAATGAGCGAATCAGTCCCACCGAGTTTACCTGACCAACTCTCTGGTTAGCTTATTACCAAAATCGGTCTCACCAAGTTTGTGTAATCGGTCTCACCGAGATTACATTATGCCCTAACCATATCGGTCCTACCGAGTTGCATGTCGGTCCCACCGAAACTCCTAACGGTCACTAGCTTTGCTGAATCGGTCCGACCGAGTTTATCAATTCGGTCCCACCGAGATTGGAAAGTTGTGTGTAACGGTTAGATTTTGTGTGGAGGCTATATATACCCCTCCACCACCTCTTCATTTGTGGAGAGAGCCATCAGAACAAACCTACACTTCCAACTTACTTTTTCTGAGAGAGAACCACCTACACTTGTGTTGAGGCCAAGATATTCCATTCTTACAATATGAATCTTGATCTCTAGCCTTCCCCAAGTTGCTTTCCACTCAAATCCTCTTTCCACCAAATCCATATCCTGTGAGAGAGAGTTGAGTGTTGGGGAGACTATCATTTGAAGCACAAGAGCAAGGAGTTCATCATCAACACACCACTTGGTACTTCTTGGAGAGTGGTGTCTCCTAGATTGGCTAGGTGTCACTTGGGATCCTCCAACAAGATTGTGGAGTTGAACCAAGGAGTTTGTAAGGGCAAAGAGATTGCCTACTTTGTGAAGATCCACCGCTAGTGAGGCAAGTCCTTCATGGACGACGGCCATGGTGGGATAGACAAGGTTGCTTCTTCATGGACCCTTCGTGAGTGGAGCCCTCCGTGGACTCGCGCAGCTGTTACCCTTCGTGGGTTGAAGTCTCCATCAACGTGGATGTACGATGGCACCACCTATCGAAACCATGACAAAAAAAATCCGTGTCTCCTATTGCGTTTGAATCCTCCAAACCCTTCCCTTTACATTCTTGCAAGTTGGGTGCTTTACTTTCCGCTGCTCATATACTCTTTGCATGCTTGCTTGAATTGTGTTAAGATTGCTTGACTTGTCCAAAGTTGCTAAAATCTGCCAAGAACTAAAATTGGGAAAAGGATAAGTTTTTATTTGGTCAAGTAGTCTAATCACCCCCTCTAGACATACTTTCGATTCTACAAGTGGTATCAGAGCTTTGGTCTCCATTTGCTTTGATTTCCATAGCTTTTGGTAGTCATAGCCTTGGTTTCACAACCTAGGAGAGTATGGCTTCTAGCGAGGGAAATTACCACCATAGAGGTCCTTACTTTGATGGTACTAATTTTGCTAGTTGGAAGCATAAGATGAAATGCATATTCTTGGACATAACCCCGCCGTATGGGCTATTGTGTGTATTGGCTTGTAAGGTGAATTCTTTGATGGGAGAGAACCAAACCGTGAAGCTACCGCAGAAGAGTTGAAGATGCTGCAATACAATGCTCAAGCTTGTGATATCCTCTTCAACGGATTGTGCCCCAAAGAATTCAACAAAATCAGCCGTCTTGAGAATGCAAAGGAAATTTGGAATACTTTGATTGATATGCACGAAGGTACCGACTCCGTCAAGGAATCCAAGTTGGATGTGCTTCAAAGTCAGCTTGACAAGTTTAAAATGAAGGATGGTGAAGGTGTCACTGAAATGTACTCCAGGCTTGCTCTTATCACAAATGAGATCGCCGGCTTAGGAAGTCAAGAGATGACCGACAAATTCATCATCATGAAGATCCTAAGAGCTTTGGACGGAAAATATGATACCATATGTACATTGATCCAAATGATGCCCAATTACAAAGATCTCAAGCCAACGGAAGTCATTGGAAGAATTGTTGCTCATGAGATGTCACTCAAGGATAAGGAGGAGCTCCATAACAAGTCAAGTGGTGCTTACAAAGCCTCATGTGAAGCTCCCACATCATCAAGTGAGAAACAAACCTTCAATGAAGAATTGAGCCTAATGGTGAAGAACTTCAACAAGTTCTACAAGAGTAGAAGCAAAGAGAGAAGTTCCAAGTCAAGGTCCTACAATGACAAAAGATCTTCTAGTAGAGAGTGAAATTGCTACAATTGTGGAAGACCCGTACACTATTCTAATGAGTGTACGGCACCCTACAAGAGAAGAGAAGATTCTTGCTACCTCTTGAGCACTGCGTTGGATTTCCCCGAAGAGGAAAGGATGATGCAACAAAGTAGCGTAAGTATTTCCCTCAGTTTTTGAGAACCAAGGTATCAATCAAGTAGGAGGTTGCGCGCGCGCCCTAGTACCTGCACAAAACAAATAACTCCTCGCAACCAACGTGATAAGGGGTTGTCAATCCCTTCACGGTCACTTACGAGAGTGAGATCTGATAGATATGATAAGATAAAATTTTTGGTATTTTTGTGATAAAGATGCAAAGTAAAATAAAAGCAAAGGAAAAAGCAAAGGAAATAACTAAGTATTGGAGGATTAATATGATGAAGATAGACCCGGGGGCCATAGGTTTCACTAGTGGCTTCTCTCATGAGCATAAGTATTTTACGGTGGGTGAACGAATTACTGTTGAGCAATTGACAGAATTGAGCATAGTTATGGGAATATCTAGGTATGATCATGTATATAGGCATCACGTCCGAGACAAGTAGACCGACTTCTGCCTGCATCTACTACTATTACTCCACTCATCGACCGCTATCCAGCATGCATCTGGAGTATTAAGTTCATGAAAACAGATTAACGCCTTAAGCAAGATGACATGATGTAGAGGGATAAATTCATGCAATATGATAAAAAACCCATCTTGTTATCCTCGATGGCAACAATACAATACGTGCCTTACTGCCCCTACTGTCGCTGGGAAAGGACACTGCAAGATTGAACCCAAAGCTAAGCACTTCTCCCATTGCAAGAAAGATCAATCTAGTAGGCCAAACCAAATATGATAATTCAAAGAGACTTGCGAAGATAACCAATCATACATAAAAGAATTCAGAGAAGATTCAAAAATTGTTCATAGATAAACTTGATCATAAACCCACAATTCATCGGTCTCAACAAACACACTGCAAAAAGAAGATTACATCGAATAGATCTCCACAAGAGGGGGAGAACTTTGTATTGAGATCCAAAAAGAGAGAAGAAGCCATCTAGCTAATAACTATGGACCCGGAGGTCTGAGGTAAACTACTCACACTTCATCGGAGAGGCTATGGTGTTGATGTAGAAGCCCTCCGTGATGGATGCCCCCTCCGGCGGAGCTCCGGAACATGCCCCAAAATGGGATCTCATGGATACAGGAAGTTACGGCGGTGGAATTAGGGTTTTGGCTCCGTATCTGATCGTTTGGGGGTATGTAGGTATATATAGGAGGAAGGAGTACGTCGTTGGAGCAACAGGGGGCCCATGAGGGTGGAGGGCGCACCTGGGGGGTAGGCGCGCCCCCCTACCTCGTGGCCACCTCCTTTGTTTCTTGATGTAGGGTCCAAGTCTCCTGGATCATGTTCGGTGAGAAAATCACGTTCCCGAAGGTTTCATTCCGTTTGGACTCCATTTGATATTCCTTTTCTTCGAAACCCTAAAATAGGCAAAAACAACAATTCTGGGTTGGGCCTCCGGTTAATAGGTTAGTCCCAAAAATAATATAAAAGTGGATAATAAAGCCCAATAATGTCCAAAACAGTAGATAATATAGCATGTAGCAATCAAAAATTATAGATACGTTGGAGACGTATCAAGCATCCCCAAGCTTAATTCCTGCTCGTCCTCGAGTAGGTAAATGATAAAAACAGAACTTTTGATGTGGAATGCTACTAGGCATAATTTAAATGTAATTCTTCTTAATTGTGGTATGAATATTCAGATCCGAAAGATTCAAGACAAAATTTCATATTGACATAAAAATAATAATACTTCAAGCATACTAACTAAGCAATTATGTCTTCTCAAAATAACATGGCCAAAGAAAGTTCATCCCTACAAAATCATATAGTTTAGTAATGCTCCATTTTTGTCGCACAAGAATGCTCTCATCATGCACAACCCCGATGACAAGCCAAGCAATTGTGTCATACTTTAGTAATCTCAAACCTATAAACTTTCACGCAATATATGAGCGTGAGCCATGGACATAGCACTATGGGTGGAATAGAATAATGATGGGGGTTATGTGGATAAGACAAAAAGGAGAAAGTCTCACATCAACGAGGCTAATCAATGGGCCATGGAGATGCCCATCGATTGATGTTAATGCGGCGAGTAGGGATTGCCATGCAACGGATGCACTGGAGCTATAAAATGTATGAAAGCTCAACAAAAAAACTAAGTGGGTGTGCATCCAACTTGCTTGCTCACGAAGACCTAGGTCACTTGAGGAGGCCCATTGTTGGAATATACAAGCCAAGTTCTATAATGAAAAATTCCCACTAGTATATGAAAGTGACAAAACAAAAGACTCTCTACCATGAAGATTATGGTGCTACTTTGAAGCACAAGTGTGGCAAAGGATAGTAGCATTGTCCCTTCTCTCTTTTTCTCTCATTTTTTTGGGCCTTCTCTTTTTTATGGCCTTTCTCTCTCTTTTTTTATTCCTCACTTGGGACAATGCTCTAGAAAATGATGATCATCACACTTCTATTTTTTTACAACTCAATGATTACAACTCGATGCTAGAACAAAAGATGACTCTATATGAATGCCTCTGGTGGTGTACCAGGATATGCAATGAACCAAGAGTGACATGTATGAAAGAATTATGAACGGTGGCTTTGCCACAAATACTATGTCAACTACATGATCATGCTAAGCAATATGACAATGATGAATGTGTCATGATAAACGGAATGGTGGAAAGTTGCATGGCAATATATCTTGGAATGGCTATGGAAATGCCATAATAGGTAGGTATGGTGGCTGTTTTGAGGAAGATATAAGGAGGTTTATATGTGAAAGAGCGTATTATATCACGGGGTTGGATGCACCGACGAAGTTTGCACCAACCCTCAATGTGAGAAAGGGCAATGCACGGTACCGAAGAGGCTAGCAAAGATGGAAGGGTGAGAGTGCGTATAATCCATGGACTCAACATTAGTCATAAAGAACTCACATACTTATTGCAAAAATCTACAAGTCATCAAAAACCAAGCACTACGCGCATGCTCCTAGAGGGATAGATTGGTAAGAAAATACCATCGCTCGTCCCCAACCACCACTCATAAGGAGGACAATCAAAGAACACCTCATGTTTCAAATTTGTTACATTACGTTTACCATACGTGCATGCTACGGGACTTGCAAACTTCAACACAAGCATTTCTCAAATTCACAACTACTCAACTAGCATGACTTTGATATTATTACCTCCATATCTCAAAATAATCATCAAGCATCAAACTTCTCTTAGTATTTAGAACACTCATAAGATTTTTTTACTAATCTTGAATACCTAGCATATTAGGATTATTTAAGAAATTACCATGCTATTTAAGACTCTCAAAATAATCTAAGTGAAGCATTAGAGATCAATAGTTTCTATAAAACAAATCCACCACCGTGCTCTAAAAGATATAAGTGAAGTACTAGAGCAAAACTATATAACTCAAAAGATATAAGCGAAGCACATAGAGTATTCTAACAAAATCCAAATCATGTATGGCTCTCTCAAAAGATATGTACAGCAAGGATGATTGTGGTAAACTAACAAATAAAGACTCAAATAATACAAGACGCTCCAAGCAAAACACATATCATGTGGTGAATAAAAATATAGCTCCAAGTAAAGTTACCGATAGAAGTAGACGAAAAGAGGGGATGCCTTCCGGGGCATACCCAAGCTTTGGCTTTTAGGTGTCCTTAGATTTTATTGGGGGTGCCATGGGCATCCCCAAGCTTAGGCTCTTGCCACTCCTTGTTCCCTAATCCATCAAATCTTTACCCAAAACTTGAAAACTTCACAACACAAAACTCAAAGTAGAAAATCTCGTGAGCTCCGTTAGCGAAAGAAAACAAAAGACCACTTCAAGGTACTGTAATGAACTCATTATTTATTTATATTGGTATTAAACCTACTGTATTCCAACTTCTCTATGGTTTATAAACTATTTTACTAGCCATAGATTCATCAAAATAAGCAAACAACACACGAAAAACAGAATCTGTCAAAAACAGAACAGTCTGTAGTAATCTGTAACTAGAGCAAGATATGTAACCCCAAAAATTCTAAAATAAATTTCTGGACGTGAGTAATTTATCTATTAATCATCTTCAAAAAGAATTAACTAAATAGCACTTTCCAAATAAAAATGGCAGCAGTTCTCGTGAGCGCTAAAGTTTCTGTTTTTTACAGCAAGATATTAAGACTTTCCCCAAGTCTTCCAACGGTTCTACTTGGCACAAACACTAATTAAACACAAAAAACACAACCAAAACAGAGGCTAGGTAAATTATTTATTACTAAACAGGAGCAAAAAGTAAGGAATAAAAATAAAATTGGGTTGCCTCCCAACAAGCGCTATCGTTTAACGCCCCTAACTAGGCATAAAAAGTAAGGATAGATCTAGGTATTGCCATCTTTGGTAGGCAATTCATAAGTGGCTCTATAATAGATTCATAAGGTAATTTAATTTTCTTTCTAGTAAAGTGTTCCATTCCTTTCCTTAACGGAAATTGGAATCTAATATTTCCTTCCTTCATATCAATAATTGCACCAATCGTTCTAAGGAAAGGTCTACCAAGAATAATAGGACATGAAGGATTGCAATCTATATCAAGAACGATAAAATCTACGGGCACATAATTCCTATTTGCAGCAATAAGAACATAATTTTAATAGTTGGTTCCCACTCATCATAAAGTTTTCTAGGGATAGAAACTTCCAGCTCAAGTTTTTCTTCATAAGATTGCATCAAGGCATCAACGATATGTTTAGTAAATGCTTTATTTTGACTATAAGAATGAGGAGAATTTAGCATGGATTGCAACAAGGAAATACAATCAATCAAAGAGAAATTTTCATAATTAAATTCCTTGAAATCCATAATAGTGGGTTTAGCAACATCTAGGGTTTTAATTTCTTCGATCCCACTTTCATCAAATTTAGCATCAAGATTTAGAAACTCCGAATTTTTGGAATGCCTTCTAGGTAAAGGTGGATCATATTCAGTCCCATCATTATCAAGATTCATATTGCAAAACAAAGATTTAATAGGGGACACATCAATAACTTTTAGATCTTCATCTTTATTTTCAAAGGAACTAGAAGAACACACTCTATAAGGGCATCTTTCTTAGCACGCATCCTAGCGGTTCTTTCTTTGCACTCGTCAATGGAAATTCTCATGGCTTTGAGAGACTCATTGATATCATGCTTAGGTGGAATAGATCTAAGTTTCAAAGAATCAACATCAAGAGAAATCCTATCAACGTTCCTAGCCAAATCATCAATCTTAAGCAATTTTTCTTCAATCAAAGCATTGAAATTCTTTTGAGTAATAAATTCTTTAATATTAGATTAAAAATCAGAGGGCATCTTATTATAATTTCCATAAGAATTGTTGTAGGAATTACCATAATTATTAGAGGAATTGCTAGGATAAGGCCTAGGATTAAAGTTTCCTCTATACGCGTTGTTACCAAAATTGTTCCTACCAACAAAATTAACATCCATAGATTCATTATTATTCTCAATCAAAGTAGACAAAGCACTACAAAAAAAGACACATCCGTGACATTTTGGGCCAAACGAAATTTTTTTCTGTCATACATATGACACTTATATGACGATAATTGTGACAAAACCCGGTATCATCATAGATGTGGTGGGCTCCTACTTCTATGACAAAAAATCATGATAGAAAATGGGCTTTTCGTCCTAGGTGGGCCGAAGACGCAGCTGCATGACATTCTTTGGGCCATACATGACGGAAAAAACCGTGGTAGAAGCGAGGGCGAGGAAAATTTTGGGGAGTTCCCGGTTACGGTGGGAGGTCGGGGGCCGAGCGATGCGCATTTCTCTCGTACACGTACGCGCGTGTGTGCGAGGCGTTGGCTCTAACTGAACCCGAGTGAGGCGTTGAGCTCTAACTGAACCCGAGCGATTGCACTGCAGGCTACGCATTACTGAACCCGAGCGATCGATCGATGGCTGTTAACTGAACCCGATCGAGCGATTCCTTCGCTACTGCTACTAACTGAAGCCGATCGATTGGATGAATAGTGAGCATTGCGGGGGGGGGGGTGGATGAATAGTGAGCGGTGGCGTTGCCTCTGGATAAACAGGACCCCATGGTGTGGAGGGCTGGATGAACAGTAGACGATGGAGGGGTGCCCATGGAGGGGTGGTTGAACAGGACCCCGTGGTGTGGAGGGCTGGATGAACAGTAGACGGTGGAGGGGTGGTTGAACAGTAGCCGGTGGAGTAGCGCACGGTGGAGGCTGGATGAACAGGAGCCCGTGGAGGCTGGAGGAGGTCGACGGTAGCCCGTGGAGGCTGAAGGAGGTCGACGGTGGAGATGAATAGTATCCCGTGGAGTCCCGTTTTGCGGTATGCCACACCCCTCCCGATGAACAGGACCCCCGTTTCGACCATAGGAGGTCTGTTTCATCCGTTTTGCGGTATGCCACACCCCTCCCGATCAACAGGACCCCCGTTTCGACCGTAGGAGGTCCGTTTCCTCCGTTTTGCAGTACGCCACACCCCTCATGATCAACATGACCCCTGTTTCGACCGTAGGAGGTCCGTTTCCTCCGTTCTGCGGTACGCCAGGCCTCGTTTGCATCGCCTTTTCCATCCAAGCCCTCCCGATGAACACGACCACACATTCCGTTCCGACCCAGCCGGTTGGCTCCCACGTGTTCCGTTGCCTCCTGATGAACACGACGCATTCCGTTGCCTCCCCATGAACACGACGCATTTCGTTGCCTCCCCATGAACACGACGACGACGCTATTTCTCCTTTCCGACCCAGCCATATACATGAGCCCTGGCCGTACGTATGTGCGAGTAGGCGTTCGAGACCCCGCCCATATGTACACATACGTGGCCGTATTTTCTTTCTTGCACCCTGGCCTCTGTATGTACGTGTACATGGTACATGCACGCCTCTACTACGACACGTGTGCGCCTCTACATCGACCAGTATGTACGTACATGTTCGCGACCAGAATAACAACGCTACTTACGCTTTGACCAGGTGGGTCCCGACTGTCAGGCACTTCCTTGCGTGCGAAGATGTAGCTGGTGGGTCCCGGCAGTCAGGGGGCGAATCGTTTTATTTTTTTTGCCCGGACGCACTTCCTTGCGTGCGAAGGTGTAGCTAGTGGGTCCCAGTAGTCAGTGGGAAACGTTTTTTTTTCATGAAATATGGTGGCCCGTTCGATGGGTCCCCGTTGTCAGGTGGAGGAATAATTATTTTGCACGTAATAAGGAGGCACTTCCCTGCTGCGGCCGTGGACCCAGCTATCAGCCTCTCCACGTACAGTACTCTTCCGATGGAAGTCGGTCGTTGACCACATTGACCACGCCGTGCCGAGAGCACCACGGTGGTGGACGACGACGAGGCCTAGGAAGGGGACGACGCGGAGCCGGGGAAGACGCGGCAGTGGATGCCCACGCGGAAAGGAGGACGAGGGTTCACTGGTTTGACTGCAGTGTGAGGCTGCCGTCGCCGCAGAATAACAGGAGGAGTGGAGGGATGGCCTGGCTAGTGGTGGGAGTAGTATGGGGACGGTGAGGCCTCCGCGACAGCACAGCCGGCCACGGGAGGCAGGAGCATGCGGCATGACCGACACCGCTTTGGGCGGCTGGAGCAAGAAGACCAGAGGTTGAAGAAGCACTACGGCCGTTAGATGGACATCGTTGACCACATCGCGCCGAGAGCACCAGGGCGGTGGACAACAACCAGGCCTATGAAGGAACGACACGGAGCCGGGGAAGACATGGCAGTGGCTGCCCACACGATGGAGAGTATGATGGTTGACTGTTCAACTACCGTCGCCAGAAAATAACAGGAGGTGTGGGTGAGTAGAGGGATAGACAGGCCAGGGATGCGAGTATGATGGGGCCGTGAGGCCTGCCCGGCAGCACTGCCGGCCACGGGAGGCGGGAGCAGGCGGTTTCGACGATGCTGGTTTGGGCGGTTGGGGCAGGAAGATCAGAGACTGAAGAAGCACAATTGCCGTTAGATTGGCATCTAACGGTCTGATGCTGGTAGAGTCGATTGTTGACTAAGTTTCTTTTTGGAGAAACCTTGTGTACGCATGAACTTAGTAGGCCCACAAGTCAGCCTCCAAATCTGTGGCAGACAACATAAAGCCCATTTACTATTTTTTTATAATTTGCAGCCCATTTGCTAATTCTTAAGTAATTTATTACATCCCATTTTCTGCCCAGGACCACGGTCAAAAAGTTCAACCTTATTTTGCATATTTCGGTGGAGTACGAACTGTTGTAATCCCGGAATAATAAACATTTTTTAAGAACTTATTGATTTGCCAGAAAATTGTTTTGTTTTTGTAAGCAAATAAGACATGGGACAATTGAGTTGGTTTAAGGGAAAACCAGTGGTAAAAAATCAATGCTGGGTGGGAAAAAACAACAAAAATAAGGATGTAAATATGAAAAGGGAATTTTATGTGTTTTCAATATAATGATACGTGTATATGAACTAGTAAAACTATAGGTAGAGATTAGAAAACGGATGTAGGACATGCGTTTCAAGAGGAAAATAGAACTGGGCTGTGTGTTTGATTCAGTAAAAAAACTGCCTGCGGATGTTGTAAGACAAAATATAACTAACGCTGGCGGGCCAAAGGCCAGTAGATACCTGCTGGATCTTTGTGCCCCGTTGTCGTCATGGGCTGGGCCTGTTAAAAACAAAACCAACCCTGGGCAGTCTACAGCCTAGTTGAAACTTGCTCGACCTGAAAAAACAATATACGTGCTCAATAAACGAGAGAATTCTGCAAGTACAGAATGATAACTGGGATGTAGCACGGATATTGTTTTTTTATTGTGATAATAAGTGCATGCACTTGTTTCGAAAAAATTGGAGAACTGGGAATTCGAACGGCGGGTGGTTATGCTACCCATCAAATAAAAATCAGGTACTTGAAAATTCGCTTTGAAACAAATGATTCAGCTTTATATCCACGTCGACCCTCGGCATGATGGTTGGAAGTAAATGCAAGTTCATACCAAAAGATCGTTAACAACAATACCAACTTGCGGACGACAAGGTAGTACAACTACCAATACCAAACTAACTTATAATCTTTTTACTCCTGGCCCTAGTGTTCATCTGGTAGAAAATCTTGCAAAGGACCAACTCCTGCTCCTTCTCTTGCTCCAGGTACTGGTGCATCATCCAGTTGGTCCTCTGCTGGTCAAAGTTCTTGTTGGTGTGCAGCACCAGAACCTTTCTTGTTGCCCGTCTGCCGGCCGTTGACCATCACCGGCAAGGTATTGCCGGTCTTGTGCCACATCGCGTGCATGCCACACTCCGACTGTATCTTGCGACGCATCCACGTGCCCCTTTTGAATGCCCTGGAATTGCGCTAGAAGAAATGCTTCCTTAGGCCACTCAGTGTGATACCTGCAGTATTGTGGAATAGAGGTTTTAGTGTACCTAGTTGGCATTTTCATAACATCTTTGGCATGTTGCAGTCACTTGTTTCACTTTTTATTAGCTGTCAAATTGTAATTGCTTCACCAGGTCTGTGTCTAAAAAGAAAAATAGAGCTATAAACAAAGGAATATGTTTGTGCAAGTAGACAGCCGATCGGTGTCTTACCTAGAAGTTTCTCAGGTTGGGTGTAGCATATGCCGTGCTTGATGTCGATGGTTGGTATGAACAAATCGATGAGAGACTGAAATCTTGCGCTGTCAGCACTCACTTTGGCCTCAAGGTGCTCGATCAGCTCCTGATCCGTGGGATCGAACTTGACGCCAGCCAGCAGCACCGACCAATCCTTCTTCGACTTGCATCGGTAATTCCAGTTATATGGTACTCAATATATGATCAATCGACTGTTTTAAGTGAATGATGAAAGATTTTGACAGATAAGTGGTACTCCAAATCTGAAGTCCAGAATACCCGAACACGCCGCCGGGATTCTTGTGTCACCTCACGTGCAGCGTGTTGTCACGTCAATTCAATGTGTGGACATGATGAATAATTTGACCACGTATACTAGTACTGCTACTGTACTACTTACTAGTCGTATTTAGTGTCACAATTTATACATAGGTTTAACTAACAAGTACGCACTTGAAGCCTAACTGATATATATATATATATATGTATGTATGTATGTATGTATGTATGTATGTATGTATGTATATATATATATATATGGCTTCTACACAGCATCTCCATCATCATTATCAGTACATCCTACGCAAGTGAGTTAGGATGCACTTGATCTCAGGAAGGTATCTATCCTTCAAACCAGAGGAGTGCTTCAAACTAACAACAGTACATAATAACCAACAAAAGAGGGTCATGCTACAGCAGCAGAATACATGGCTCAGTCTAGATATCAGCACAAATCAAGTTGTGCATATTTGCTGTTGGCATGAACCACATCACCGCATGTCGGGTTTGCAAAAGCCATCCATCGCATGGAAGCTTTATGCCTTTCACACACTGAAGATTATCTGGCAACAAGCTGTGTCGACGAATCTCTGGATATGGTGATTCATGAAACCCATGGTATGATGTGTAAACATAGCCCCCCTCGCGAATGGAAGTTGCATAGCACAGTAATCATCGCCGGTGATATGATCGATGATTGGTTGGATGATCGGATAATTGAGCCTGAGGAACAAGGAGTGGTTGCCGAGGCTGTAAACCCGCCTCCAGTTGAATACGCCTTGCCCAACGGAGCTGGGATCTTTCTCGAACACGAAGCAGCCATAGCCATTAATGTCACGAACGCCCCACGCATTGTACTACATGTGGTTTGATGTAATAGTTTGGTCAATTTGGTACGTGCGAATGAGCATCAAATGACCGCCGTCAGCTAAACGAGCGATAAACCACCACCCATCGGCTGGGATGATTCCAGGTCCTGGAATCATGAAGGCCAGCGCATTTGCGTCTGCTGCAACAATTCAAATTGGAGACCAAAAGGACAAAAATAAACAATCATGTTCAGAGTATGTGTGGAATTAAGATTATTATAACAGTGACACATATCATAGACAGAGAATTGCAATGCCGTGGTCATAATCATACCCCAAGTTAAAAAAATAAGCCAATGGCTTTCATATTCTAGCAATATGTCATGGTTCAAACATCATGTGACAATGAGAGGAAAACAACTATGACAGCGCCTACTCATATTCTACCATAGCACTTACTACTACTGTTCTCAAATCAACTCTAAGCAATAACATGCGTTGTTATAAAAATCTTGTAAAAGAGAGTAACATATAGCAATCATGATGTTATGCTCATAATATGTATTCTAAGAATCATTAGATGCCAATTGTTCTCATATCAACTCTAACAATAACATGTGTGGTCATAAAAATCTAGGAAATGAGAGGAACATATAGCAATGATGTGGTTATAGACATGCTATGCATTCTAAATTTGTAACAAATGAACAGGCAGTCGTATTCATAAGGTAAAGATGAGATGAGATAGAACAATTACACGATGATAGATTCCATCAGTATAGGCAGCCAATCTGTGCGTCGACCGCGTAAACAATGCCATCATGCACTATAGCATCAGACAGAAATGTTGCCTCAACAGGATTGATGATGAGCCATAACCATGTATGGCGACCGGATTCCAGATAGACTAATCCCATGTTGAACAAGGCAATGAGCTTGTAATCCATGTAGTCTTCTGATGGTGTGGGCACTTCGCAGATTACAACTTTCTGCAAACAGAGGTCGAGCCAAAAGCTTGACGCGTCTCGTGCGTAGTAGACAGGAGTGTCCGGTGGGCCGCGAGGCTCGATGGCGGTGGTATCCAACGATGGAAGGGTGATCTCTCGTTGGGTGTAGATATCCACGAGACGACATGGACTACCAGTGTGGTGGATGAGGACGATGCAGTTGGCCTTCATGTCCGCCCAGTAGTGGCCACGCATGAAGGACAAGTGGACGGGTAGTGGTAGCATGTCGAGGGGCACCACGACAACCTCCATAGGATTATCAAGTCGGTGTCTGGGCCACCTGCGAGGATCGGGCATCAGCAAGCAGGGTGTCTTGAAAAGAGCCGGCCGGTTGCAGACGAGTAGACAGTACAAAGACACTGAGCATGCGGCCAGATGGACGGTGCTGAGTAGGTCCATACGACTACAGATCTGCTCCAAGAGAACATCGGGGAGGGAATTCCAATCGCGGCTCTGCGTGTCAGTCGGTTCTACCATTGGGGTTTTCGGTGCCTACGAGCTAGCGGGGAAGTGGATTCGGGCGGGCGAGCGAAGAAGCTTCTCCTCGTGTGGCCGAGCAGTGAGTGGGGGGATATGGTACGTGCGAGCTACCAAGGAAGATGGCGCGGGCGGGCGAGCAATGAGCGGGGGTAAATGGTGTGTGGCCGACGATGGGGAAGAGAGGAGGAAGAAGAAGAGATGGCAGTACTGGGTAAGGCTGATTTAGTAACACCAACACGCTGGTTCAGCTTATTAATTACGTGTCCCATCTGCTACAGCGTGTATTGTCACTTCACTGCGAAGACTAGTTGAATAGTTCTCTCTGACCGAGATGGGGAATAATGGATCGCGAGGACTTCCTTTCTACGATATCCCTATGCCTCTACGCTCACTTCACTCATTTTGCTCCGTACCTAGTCACTTGTTGAAATCTGTAGAAAGACAAATACTCCGTATTTGGGAACAGAGGGAGGCTTTTACTCCGTACTATTTGGGAACAGAGGGAGTATCACCATATGGAGGGAATAGAGGAAGCTTGAAATATGAACATGTCAATGGGAGGGAGTAAGCCCCATGCATGCATGCAACACTCACACATACACATGGACGCATGCAACACTCACGCACCCATGCGGCACACAGCACATGACGCAACACACACGCTCACGCTCAAGTGCTCAACCTACTCCCTACGTCCGTGAAAGACTGTACATTTAGAGATTTACACATTGACCAGGGAATAATTAACGCCCAAAAGTAGCAGACTTATGTGTGCATGCGACCATTGAGATAAGAAGATTAAATGAAGGCCGTTGCATGATGTAATTAAGGATAGACATGTAGCCTATACCTACAGCACAAGTTGGTGCATTAGTCAATCAATATCGATTTAGATTAAAGGCTAAATGCATTGGAAGTGTAGATGTACATCATGTACTACACTCTTTGTTTTATAGCCGATGTACACTCTTTGTTGGAAGACCAAGGGAGGACACGTGCATGCACTCACATACACAGCCAGGGTGGTTCGCGCGCAAGGGTTGGACTCGTGTCGCGCCTGCGTAAAGTTTTGTTTAACTGATTTCTTTGCTCTGCCAACTGACAGGTGGGACCCAAAAACCAGGTGACAATTTAACCAGTCAACAAAGTGCCACGTCGACTATGTGGCTGGTCAGTAGGGTGCAATACGGTGCTCTACGATGAGCTAGTGATCGTATAATCACCGCAAAACTATATATAGTGACCGTAAAGAGCGTATTGTTACATACGTTGACCGCCAGTGTATTTTTCTCGTTTCAAATTAAGCCATATTAATCGGAAAGGACGTAGTATGGACTACTACTACTAGTACTAGTACTACTTTGATGTGTCCCATCAACTCGCCGAACGAGGAGAAGCTTGCTTACTACGCCTCTCCCACGCCCAAACGTGTGGTGGTTCGCAGGACGAGGAGAGGGTGTTAACTACAGCGCCCTCTCCCTCTCCCTCTCCCTCTCCCTCGCCCTCGCCCTCGCGGTGGACGTGCGGCAGTTCAATCGGTGTCAGATTGCCAGAAGCATATCGTACTGTAGTATCATCATTGTTGGACCTTCCGAAGAGGCGAAGAGCCAAGTGCAAGGTTCACACGAGTATGAACTGTTGAACCTCCCGAAGAGGCAAAGAGCCAAGCGCAAGGTTTTATAGAAGTTGTCGTCCTAGTAGGAGTGTACTACAACTATAGCGAACAATGCTACTGTATGATGCCGCCACGTCACGTATATCCAAAGTTGTGCCACCTTTTTTTCTCAAAGAGCGTGTTGGAGCCCGTGCAACAACCACACAAGTTGCACGTACACATAACACATATGCCACACAAGTTCATCTCCAATTCATGTGATAAATTTGTGCATGACTAGTCTACATATATTCACAGCGCTACCGTTCACAATTACCGTACTCTACTTACACGTTATAGATGGGCTACATGTCCTCCTCCAGGTTCCAGTCCCAGGTGTTCTTCATGGATGGCACGATCCATAGCGGTGGGCAACGAGAATCATTATCACAACTTTCTAGTCCGGTTCCACACGATGGAGACTCATCCAAGCTGAAGCGGCATAAATCAGGGATAGCATGTCCCAGCATGTCGTTCATCCGGCGGTGCACACTGAAGACACAACCATGCTTCATGAACGGCAGGCCTTCAGTGTCATGCACGGAAGGTGGCATATGGTTCACAATGGGGTAGTTGTCCCTGATGAAATGCGAGTACTCTCCAAGAGTGTTCCTCGGCACCCACGTAGCATCACGGGGGTCGAACTCGGCGCCGTTCATCTGGTACACGCAGCATCCCAGATCTGGACACATGGTGATGTACATAGTCAAGGTCCATGCATAATAATGTTGTGCTGAAATATGGCGGTCAGTAATACTGTGCAGCAAATAGTACTACTCCGGTATAGAGGAAGTAAAATAACTGACTTATTATATATAGCCACTCTTGGCTACATGGATGAGATAGTAAGACATGGAAAAACAAAAATGGTGGCAGCTAGTGGGTTCAAGTCTTCAAGGGCCTAGCTAGCTATATGCGTCCTCCAAGGTAAAAAGTACTCCTACTAGTACTACAAAGTATACTACTAGTACAACAATGAAAGAGAAGGCGAGAGGGTTAAAAAATGGAATACCTGGGTAGATGGTGACGGTCCAATCGTGGTAGATTGTGTGACCATGTTGCACATCAGTGGTACCATGGGTAACGACTGCTAAGATAGTTGATCCCAATATGCCAAAGTCAGCTACAAGGTTCCAGGTTAGACCGAATCGTGGATGCAAATGCACATCCAGGATCGGCGATCTTATTTTGATTGGGGGATGACTGGTCCATGCAAAATAATGGAGTGTCGTTAGGGACGCAAATGATGGTTTGTGCATTCCGTTTGTAATCTCCCGTACCGTAGGATGGCAACCAGATGAAACAAGTCCCCTGGCTTGTCACCGCGAAGATGCGGCCTAGATGGCGCACGGCGTCTTTGAACGTGTAGGGGTACAAATCTGCCGCCGCCAACATGCTCTAGCCTCTACCCTTACTGCCTCTTGCATTGATGGCAATCCTTATGTCGAACACCGCGATGAGATAGTAATCGTCGTAGCCGCGTCGTTTTGTCGGCAGGTCTGCAATTGCTATCTTCTTCAATCTCATGTAGGCATCATCATACGTATTCATGCCCAGCCAGTCCGGAAGGCCGATCCCAATGGTGGAGAAGGGGTCTACCGGAACGGCCGCACTACTGTGGATGTTGTGCAAAATGATGGTGGTATCCGGCCGGAGGTATGCAAGCCAATCTTTGTTGGCACCGACCCAGACCTATATATAAGACGGCGGGCAGCGGAGAAATTACAGGATGGAAATGGAATAACTAAGTACTACATTATCAAACTCCATTACTGACCTGCTCATCGGACAAAATCCGGCTACCTCTCAACGTCGGCAACTCTAGCGGAGTCAACGTGCAACCATGGCCAGGGAGCGGTGGACTATTCAAAGGATTGTCCCATAGAAGAACCATCTCCTCGAGGACGCATGGAAAACCAACAAGCATGGCCTTTTCCCAAGCTTGTTTGAGAAGCGTCTTGAAAAAGTTGGTGCCGGAAGCATCGAGTCTTGCGGCGGTGAGGACGTCGGAGTGGCATGCGATTTCTCCCAGAGGATCGTCGTCCAAGGTCTCCCAGCCCCAACGAGGAGGAGAACCGCCTAGCGAATCCATGGGAGCAGCGGCGAACTGCCTTCTCTTCGGGGGGAGGGGAACTGGCGAGGAGGAGATAAGAGCGTAGTAACCGCAGGGCCTCGTCCCTTCCAACTATAGATCGTTCCTCAGCGAAGGGGTGAGGCTATTATTTACTACTAGTACTAGCATTGTGGAACGTTATGGGATTGCATTATACTGTAAATAATAGCACTAGTAAGAAATTTTTGGCACTAGGTAGTAGTTTTTGGCGTGGATTAAGAAATTTTGGGTATGTTTTTGCCATTTTTTGTACACGCCAACTAGTGTCAAAAAACGTCTTACATTATGTGACGGAGGAGTACGTACTCGTACTGTAGCAGTACTAGTACTACTTTTCTCAACTAGTAGTGCGATGTACTGTACTTCTAGTCTAGTCTAGTATAGTGCACCAGTTTTGAACTCTTGAATCTCAGGGCCAAGGAGCTACAGTTGGAAGTGGAGGGTACTACTGTTCTCTAGAACCATCGCTGTACTATCAATGCAGGGGAAGTACACCTGCGTAGTGGCCTAGTGGGTACTCTCGGTGCTCTATTCAGCCACTCCTCTCACGTAGCTGGCCTACTCAGCCGCTCCTCTCATGCACACACTAGCAGCCTGTTTATCAGCGACGGTTACTGCGGGGGCAGAACATTTGAGTTATTTGATACAGTGAGACTAGGCTTTTCGCTTCCATTTGTGGAGGTGTAATGGATCTCGTCGAACTTTGTTAGTAGTTCCTTCTTTATGAATGAGATGAAGCAAAGCTTTTGCCCCCGTTTAAAAAAACACGTCAAGAGGAATTTCTTTTATAGTAGAGCCGATAATGGAGTGAAGTCCATGCGTGCAACGCCACAAGCTACAGAGTAGTAGTAGAGCACTTTATGTACAGAGCCATATTGCACAGTTCCCAATGCCCCGCCAGGCTTTTCTGGCTCCTCGGGCTTAATTGGGAGGCGCTAGTTTAAATATGCTACTAGCTGATGAGGAAGCTGCAAACGAGGTGCGGCTAGGGCGAGCACGTGAGCCACGGGATGCTGGGAAGGAAAACCCGTTCACGTGGCTAGGCTGTCCAGTGCACCCAGATTGTGGGGCCGCACGTCCGTTTGACTTGAAAACTCAAACTACCCGTGTAAAATATTGGCTCGCAGCGAAGTGTAGTAGTACTATTTTTTTTAAAAGGCCACCGTGCGTTCGGCCGAGATCGAACCCACAAAACGAGGTATACACTCCCGCGACCACTAGTAGTACTCGTTGGAGTACAACGTAACCTAGAATCGCCTTTTGTCGCTAGTAGTACGTACATTGTTCCTTACAAGAAACCCCTAAGAGCATGGTTAATAGTATAGCCAGCTGCTGGCTATAAGCCAACGCCATGTCATCTATAGCCCATCTTATAGCCAACATGTACAACAATAGATCAAAAGAGTGTACTACTTTTTTATTATGTGGCCCACTTCTCATTCTCACAAAGTGCCTAGGAGCATGTGCTAGAGCTGGCTCTTCACGAAGAGCCCGCTTACCTTCTCTCTCCTCTTCTCTTTCCTCCAACTAAGCAGAAATATACTAGTTTATTTCTTATAGCCCGCTGACTCAGCTCTATTGTACTTGCTCTAATAATGCAAGAAACCACTAAAATGCCAAGAAATTACTACCACTTGCATACGTGGCAGACTTAAGATAAGACTACCTTATCAACCATTGTACATGCTCTTACCAACAAAAATCCTCGAGTGACCTCCTACCTCCGGCCCGTCCACCTAGTCATCCTCGGCCATGGGAAGCAGCTACTGCCGCCGGCAGAAGGCGAGGTCAAAACCACCGGCAGTGCGGAGCCCATGTTGCGGCAGCCCGGATGCCAGCTCCATCCGGCGCTCGCGGCCGCTAGCTAGCCAAGATAGCTCCGTCCAGCTGCTTGTCTGCAAGGTTTGCTAGCTAGATTGGCACGGCAGCGCGGCGGCTTGCTCGCATCGCCGCGCTAAGGCTAGCCATCTGGCTCGAGCGAAGGCCAGCGCGGCGGCTTGCTCGCTCGTGAGTCACGCTCGGGCTAGCCTGCCAACCCGTGCGGAGGCCAGCGCGGCGTCCGGCCCGTCCGGTGGAGCGGCGACTAACTCGCTCATCATCGGCGCCACCGACGAACACGCATCAATACTGTTTGAAGTAATGTTCAGGAAAAATAATGATTTGAGGGGGAATAACAGGATAGAAGGTCAGATGTGGGTCCCTCGTGTCAACGGTCAAACAAAATGTGTTGGTTTAAGCTGCCTCGTCAGCACGGACGTGTGGGCCAACCCTGTCATAAATGGGTTTAAACGAACCTAATCGGTAGGAGTACTAGGTAGTTTTTGGCGTGGATTAAGAAATTTTGGGTATGTTTTTGCTATTTTTTGTACAATAGATTCTTCCTAGGGCTGGTTGAAAGTGGTAGTTTTTTGTTAAACACTCTACATATTGTAAGTAGGAGTGAAAGTTAAGCTTTGGAAGCCAATAAGCAAGGCTAGTTACATAGTGCATATGTGTACATGATTCAAAGTAAATATCAACCATGAGTGACTAATATCTTGATGGAAAACTCGAAACTATGGAATACTAGGAAAAAATGCATGGTTGGAAATACTAGCAATGTTCATGTCCGTTGCAACGAATCATAATTAGAATAATACTTATTCACAAACTTGGTACAAAACACTCTAATTTTGATATACATATGTCACTAGAGATATATTATGTTTCAATTAGAATATATTCCTTGAGCTGTTTTGGTGAGGTCAGGGAGGGATGTGGTTGGTTTTAAGATACTAATTATGGGTTTTTTCTACAAATTGGTAGACAAGTGGGATGTTGGTGAGAAAAGGCAACAACTTACCTCACAAATCGTTAGATGTAGATCTAATGGTCAGAAACGACGGATGGCAGACACACCAGCATCACCAACTTAGTCTTTTGTAGGAGTACTAGCAAGATCCGTGCATTGCACGGAACATCAAGATGCATTTTTTTATAAAACACTTGTTGTGATTGACCCTTGCGGGAGTAATCCCATGTGTAAAAACTAATGATATCTCGAGAAATATGAGATAAGGTGAAGAGGAGTGGGGTGTGGTGGTGGTTGGTGGTCGGACTGAGCGGAGGCATGGGGATTGACGACGCCGGCAGTGGCCACCAGGCCAGTTTGTTCCAGAGGCTTCCTTTCTTAATTGCTCAACAATGAGGTTTGTTGGAGATAAGGATGAACGAGGGAAGGCCTTGTCTGCAAATGTGGAGAGGGGTGCGGGTATCTTTTAGTTTAATTTCCATCCGTCAGATATAGATCGGACGGTCTATATTGCAAGATGGCACACGTACCATCATCACCAAGTCGGTTTTTTATAAGAGAAGAAATATAAGTATGGAGATACAAACGTATTATCGATACTTGCTTCCGTAAACTAGCATCTACATTCTATTAAACGCCTCGGCATGTGGGGCCTTAGCACAATGACTTCTCAACTGTGTAAAACAAAGATTTTCCCGTCGCCGACAAGGAGGGGGTGACGGCGGCGCGCTTTTTGGCTTGCTCTAGTCCTAGTAGTCATACTAGGTGGTCTAAGCACGTGTAGATTTATTCTTTTTCACGTCTCGTGTTCGCCGTACTGGCACGATTGTTGATGAATAGACGGTAAGTTATTCACGGGGAAACCCTTGTTGAGCGTGTTTGTGAGAGAGAGAGAGACAGTATGCGTGTGTGATATGTTAGAGACTGAGGCAATGATAACAAATTCTTTGTGTCTATGTGTGTGGAGGATAGAGAGAGACATGTACATGGGGCTTTGTGCTGTGTAACGTGGAGACACATATACATAATTAGAGAGTGAGTGTGTGAGATACACATGCGGACATGAGGAGAGATGAGGATCCAGATAAATGGGTGTTTGTGCGTGTCTGTGTGTGTTTGTGCACGCGTTTGTGTGTGAGAGGGAGAGAGTGTATGTGGAGTAGAGAGACCACTGATGATGTAAACCTAGTATAAGGGAAGGGGGAATGGTGTGACATGTGTAGTAGCGAGATAACACGGATGCGGGTGGGGGGAGCAGACTATTTGGAAGAGACATCGAGTGTGTGTGTGTGGGAGAGGGGTGTGAGAGCGAGAGAAAGAGAGAGCTAGCAACAGAGAGAGAGAGAGAAAGAGAGAGAGAGAGGGCGAGAGGGGTCGTTTGTGTCCATAAATGGCATATAGATAGGGAGACAATGTTGATGTTGTTCGAAATTGGCCTATGAACGGAGACGCAAGGGAAGCGAGTCATCGTGTGTGTGATAGGGACTTCATGAGAGATCTAGAATAGATGGTGTAGAGAACAATGTGCGAAATCGAGAACGATTATACATTAGGGAGCTATGCAAAGAGTCACGACATATATGTATACAGGGAAGGAGCTGGGGCGGGTCCGCATGTGGGAGAGATAGAAAGAGGAGAGTGGTGCACAAGGAGACAAAGTGTGCTTGTTTGCAGTGGGGTGGTGTGTGAGGTGAGTGCGCGAGAACCACATAACTGGGGAGATAGACGTTTGGGGGCGACGTTTTGTGTGTATGGGAAATATACACTCTACATAGTGCGTGTGCTTGGGTAAGAGAGATAGCGGGAGACCTAGAGAGTGAGGGAAGAGATGTGTGCATGCCCGAGAGACAAAGTGATAGAGACCTATGTTGGGTTCCAGACTTTACAAGAGAGAGGGGTGTTAATGTGCTCGTGTGTTGGTGTTTGGGGGAGAGAACAACTTCTCTATGTGTGTGTGTGGTGGTGGTGGTGGGGGGGGGTTGACTTCAGATAAAGAGTGAGGTGTCTATGTTTGAGGGACTTTAGCGTAATTGAGATATTGTGCGCTCATGGTTGATCAATTTGTTTCACAGTTTGTACTATGAGATAACGATACTTTTGAACATGCGTGATATACCTTGATGTACTAGAATTACAAACCTAAGATTGGAATTTTGGAATTCAACTCCATCATTAGCTTTTGGAATTCATTTAAACGGAGGTACATTTTTTAAGCCGGGATTTCGTGATTTCAAATTCATATATCAAACCTAGAGATATACACATACGGGCATGTCCAAACTTTATAATCATCCACTTTATTCATACACATACACATTTTTGCTTTTGTCATCATATTTAGGATAAACACATTTGGAATTTCATTTGAATTGGACCGTATGATGGTATTTACTTGTAGTAGCTCAATGATCCATATTTGAATTGAATGGACAATCTAAGTTTTGAGTTGGAGACATTGATTTTCAAAACTTGCACATTTTTTTTGTGTGCAAAACAAACAAATTGTCGGCCATGATATCATAGTCAGTCGTACAAGAGCAGAATACTTGTAATTTTAGGCGCCAAAAGCTTTCAAACTTCCTGCTCACATCAAAATATCACGCGCCCGAAAGTTTAGCCCTGTGATATTCCTGTTTTACCCCTGCCACATGAACGGAAAAGGGCTGCTTTGGTAACTCCATTGTTTTCGCCTCTTTTCCCCCAACATTCTTCCCCAGAGCCCCTCCCCGACCCCCCAACCACGGCAAGCCGCCGAATCTAGTCCTCCGCCGCAGCGGTGGACCTCACACCTGCCGGATCTGCCTTCCACACCTTGGAACCCCCAATTGCCAATTCACCACTTCACCGAAGCCGCTTCAGCGACTGGCTTGTCCACCGCTCCAGATCTCCTTGACCGCCATCATGGTCCACCACACCGGATCTGCTTAACCGGTGCCCTCGTCCACCACAGCGTAGGCCCTTCACTAACTCCCTCGTCCGCCCCTTCGCTGGCCCTTCATACAAGCCCTCATCCGCCGCAACAGATCCGCCTCACCGAAAGCATTGTACAATGCGCCCACCGAAGCCTTCGTCCACTGCGCGGACCCGCTCCACGGACACCATATTCAACTCCACCGGCCCTGCTTTACCGATGCTGCAGCCTCATCAGGTTATTTCGATTTGTACTCCTTCAGTTTTTTATCTTTATCGTGCAACTGTTCACTTACCACAGATGAGCTTTCTTGTATGTCGACAGGCGCCGCAACCGTAGCACCGGAGCCGCTTCAGCGACGGCGACAGCCGGCCCAAACTCAACCACAACACGAGCACCATCGAAGATCCTTAGCTATCAAGTATGACAATGATACCCATACGCCACTGAGAATCAGGTACTATTATCCAACGGCCGGCGCCTACGTTCACTTTCCTAGCATAAGCACCGCACCTTTGAATTTCTTCAGGGCATCATTCAGTTTTTCATGAGACGCGTTATTTTGCTTGCACCTGTAGGGCCATACTTCTGGCAGTGAACATGTTACGTGTGCTAAATTACATACCAGTGCACATATAGTTAATATGCTTTAGTTTTGTTCTGATGCCACCTGTTGGTTCCATCAGACTGCTTAATGTTCTCTATGCTTAATTACACATCAGCAAACTAGCATGTGGTTCCGCTGCTTTTTGTTCGTTTTACCCTACATTTTCTGATGCTAGCTATTACATCACTGCACCTGATACGTCTCTGTCGTATCTACTTTTCCAAACACTTTTGCCCTTGTTTTGGACTCTATCTTGTATGATTTGAATGGAACTAACCCGGACTGACGCTGTTTTCAGCAGAACTGCCATGATGTTGTTTTATGTGCAGAAAACAAAAGTTCTCGGAATGAACTGAAACTCCACGGAATATCTTACAATAAATAATAAAAAATCCTCGCCAAAGATGAAGACCAGGGGGCCCACATCCTGTCCACGAGGGTGGGGGTGCGCCCCCCCTAGGGCGCGCCCCCCTACCTCGTGGGCCCCCTGGAGACCTCCCGACTCCAACTCCAACTCTATATATTTTCTTTCGGGGAGAAAAAAATAGGAGAGAAAGATTCATCACGTTTTACGATACGGAGCTGCCGCCAAGCCCTAAAACCTCTCGGGAGGGCTGATCTGGAGTCCGTTCGGGGCTCCGGAGAGGGGCATTCGTCGCTGTCGTCATCATCAACCATCCTCCATCACCAATTTCATGATGCTCACCGCCGTGCGTGAGTAATTCCATCATAGGCTTGCTGGACGGTGATGGGTTGGATGAGATTTACCATGTAATCGAGTTAGTTTTGTTAGGGTTTGATCCCTAGTATCCACTATGTTCTGAGATTGATGTTGCTATGACTTTGCTATGCTTAATGCTTGTCACTAGGGCCTGAGTGCCATGATTTTAGATCTGAACCTATTATGTTTTCATCAATATATGAGAGTTCTTGATCCTATCTTGCAAGTCTATAGTCACCTATTATGTGTTATGACCCGTTAACCCCGAAGTGACAATAATCGGGATACTTACTGGTGATGTCTGTAGTTTGAGGAGTTCATGTATTCACTATGTGCTAATGCTTTATTCCGGTTCTCTATTAAAAGGAGGCCTTAATATCCCTTAGTTTCCATTAGGACCCCGCTGCCACGAGGGGGGGGGGTAGGACAAAAGATGTCATGCAAGTTCTTTTCCATAAGCACGTATGACTATATACGGAATACATGCCTACATTACATTGATGAATTGGAGCTAGTTCCATGTCACCCTATGTTATGACTGTTACATGATGAACCACATCCGGCATAATTATCCATCACTGATCCGATGCCTACGAGCTTTCCATATACTGTTTTACGCTTATTTACTTTCCCGTTGCTATTGTTACAATCACTACATAATACAAAAAATATTACTTTGCTTTCATTACTCTTTTGTTACCGTTACCACCACTATCGTATTACTTTGCTACTAAACACTCTGCTGCAGATACTAAGTTTCCAGGTGTGGTTGAATTGACAACTCAGCTGCTAATACTTGAGAATATTCTTTGGCTCCCCTTGTGTCGAATCAATAAATTTGGGTTGAATACTCTACCCTCGAAAGTTGTTGCGATCCCCTATACTTGTGGGTTATCAAGACTAATTTCTGGCGCCGTTGCCGGGGAGCATAGCTCTATTCTTTGAGTCACTTGGGATTTATATCTGCTAGACACTATGAAGAATTTGAAAGACGCTAAGACAACAATTTATCCCTCAACTACGAGGGGAGGTAAGGAACTGCCATCTAGCTTTGCACTTGATTCACCTTCTGTTATGAGTAAGCTTGCGACACCTAAACCTGCTTCTGCTATTCGTTCTGATATGTCGCATGTTATTGATGATGCTACTTCTGCTATACATGATACTTATGATGAAACTACTTCTATGCTTGATACTACTGTGCCACTTGGTGATTTTCTCGAGGAACAACTTGCTAGGGCTAGAGAGATTGAAAATATTGAATCTAATTATGATGATGAAAGTGATGATGAAGAATCACTTGTTATTCCTGAGGGTTATTTATTTGATCAAGAAGCTTCTTTAGCTATTTTAGCTTGCGAAGATAGATATGAACTCAAAAGGTTATTAGCTAAATGGAATAAGCAATCTCTAAATGCTAGGATGAAACCTGACCCTGCTTTTGCTACTTCACCTATCTGTGTTACTGATAAGGATTATGAATTCTCTGTTGATCCTGATATAATTACTTTGGTTGAATCTGATCCTTTTCATGGCTATGAATCTGAAACTATTGTGGCACATCTTACTAAATTAAATGATATAGCCACCCTGTTCACTAATGATGAGAGATCTCGCTACTTTTATATCCTCAAAATATTTCCGTTCTCATTAAAGGGTGATGCTAAAATATGGTTTAATTCTCTTGATCCTGTTTGTGTGCATAGTCCCCAGGATATGATTTACTACTTCTCTGCTAAATATTTCCCTGCTCATAAGAAACAAGATTCTTTAAAGGAAATATACAACTTTGTGCAAATTAAAGAAGAGAGTCTCCCACAAGCTTGGGGGAGGCTTCTCAAGTTACTTAATGCTTTGCCTGATACTTGATATCTTTT
Source organism: Triticum dicoccoides (assembly GCF_002162155.2). Taxonomy (NCBI): domain Eukaryota; kingdom Viridiplantae; phylum Streptophyta; class Magnoliopsida; order Poales; family Poaceae; genus Triticum; species Triticum dicoccoides. The sequence goes on along the minus strand of NC_041392.1, from coordinate 277,678,530 downwards.
ACAATGGACTAACCGATGCTTCAAGAGATTACCTGGATAGTTGCGATGATTCTCTTTTTAGGGAAAGAACACCGGATGAAGCTGAAATCTTATTGAATAATATGTTGACAAATGAAAATAATTGGGCACCTCCCGAGCCAGCTCCTGCTCCAATTAATGATCCTATTCCTAAACCAACTCTGAAGAAGAGAGGTGTCCTATTTCTCAGTCCCAAAGATATGCAAGAGGCAAAGAAATCTATGAAAGAAAAAGGTATTAAAGCTGAAGATGTTAATAATTTACCTCCTATTGAAGAAATACATGGTCTTAATTTATCGCGTGTCGAAGAAACATATGATCTTGATCCTTTATTTATTTAAGAACCTCCAGACCTCGATAACCCGACATAGGTAGTAAAGGTAAATTCTCTCTATAGATATGATAAAGCAGAAACCCCTCCTGCTAAAATTGCTAGTCAATGCTTGGATGAGTTTGATAATTTTATTTTTAAGTAAGAAGACTTCAATGCTTATTTTGGTAGACAATTAAAACAAGATGCTGATATGATTAGATACTTGGGTGATTATATGGCTAATATTAGAGGTGAACTTAAACTTGTTAGCAAACATGCTTCTATGGTTACCACTCAAGTAGAACAAGTACTTAAAGCTCAAAAGGAATTTCTCAATGAGATGAATAGTAAGAAAAATAATTATGTTGTTAAAGTGGCTACTAGAACTGGTAGAATGACTCAGGAACCTTTGTACCTTGAAGGCCACCCTAAGAGAATTGAGCAAGATTCTCAGAGAAATAATATTGATGCACCTAGTTCTTCTAAAAGGAAGAAAAAGAAAAATGATAGAACTGTGCAAACTTCTAGTGAACCTATTGTTGAACCACCTGATAATCCAAATGATATCTCTATGTCTGATGCTGAAACACAATCTGGCAATGAACATGAACCTAATGAAAATGTTAATGATGATGTTCATAATAATGCTCAACCTAGTAATGATAATGATGTAGAAATTGAACCTGCTGTTGATCTTGATAACCCACAATCAAAGAATCAACGTTATGATAAGGAAGACTTTGTTGCTAGGAAACATGGTAAAGAAAGAGAGCCTTGGGTTCAAAAACCCATGCCTTTTCCTCCCAAACCATCCAAGAAAAAGGATGATGAGGATTTTGAGCGCTTTGCTAAAATGATTAGACCTATCTTTTTGCATATGCGATTAACTGATATGCTCAAAACTAATCCTTATGCTAAGTACATGAAAGATATTATTACAAATACAAGAAAGATACCAGAAGCTGAAATTTGCACCATGCTTGCTAATTATACTTTTAAGGGTGGAATACCAAAGAAACTTGGAGATCCAGGAGTACCTACTATACCATGCTCCATTAAAAGAAACTATGTTAAAACTGCTTTATGTGATCTTGGAGCCGGTGTTAGTGTTATGCCTCTCTCTTTATATCGTAGACTTGACTTGAATAAGTTGACACCTGCTAAAATATCTTTGCAAATGGCTGATAAATCAATTGCTATACCTGTCGGCATTTGTGAGGATGTGCCTGTTATGGTTGCAAACGTTACTATTTTAACGGACTTTGTTATTCTTGATATTCCTGAGGACGATAATATGTCTATTATTCTTGGAAGACCTTTTCTTAATACTGCAGGGGCTGTTATTGATTGCAACAAAGGCAATGTCACTTTTCATGTTAATGGTAATGAGCATACGGTACACTTCCCAAGGAAACAACCTCAAGTTCATAGTATCAATTCTATCAGAAAAATTCCATTGATTATATTTGGGGGTTTTTAATTTCCTCTTCCTACTGTCAAGAAGAATTATGATATACTTATTATTGGGGATGTGCATATCCCCGTTGAGGTAACCTAGTGTTATTCGAAATTTCTCCGGTTTCATGTTAATCGGAATGAGTTTGTTAACAAGACTTGATCAACCTTGTTAGTGGATTCCTTTTGATGAGCATGAGATGGATGAAACTAGAAGCACAACCTTCTGTACCCTCTCTATACTTTCTGTTATTTAGTTGAAATAAAGTAAAAATAAATAATTTTCTGTCTGTTATCTGATTATCCGTGCAATATAAAAATACCTCGAAAATAATAGTTCTCCAAATGCCCTGAAAATTAAATATGATTTTTTCTAGAATATTTGAGGATTTATGGAATAAAGAACACACTAGGGGGGCCAACCACCTTGCCACGAGGGTGGAGGGCGCGCCCCCTGCCTCGTGGGCCCACAGTGGCCCTCCTCCACTTATTCCTGCACCCATCCTCTTCTTCTTCCTCCCACAAACATGAAAAACCAACTCAAGCATGAGTTCTAGCCCTCTTTGCCGCCATTTTCGATCTCCTTGCTCAAAGCACCTCTCACAAAACTGCTTGGGGAGATTGTTCCTTGGTATGTGACTCCTCCATTGATCCAATTAGTTTTTGTTCTAGTGCTTTATTCATTGCAAATTTTTGTTGCTTAGGTGACCCTGTTCTTGAGCTTGCATGACAAATTTATATGGTCAAAAGTAGTTTTGATGCATGATATAGGCTCTAGGCACTTGTAGGAGTGGTTGCTATCAATATTATTGAGTTTGGTTTACTTTTAGTTCGAAGTTACTAAAAAAATTAGAATTTTTCAGAGGAAGAAAAATGCTTAGGAAGATGTTCCAAGGTGGTTCTTCAAAGAAGCAAGGACCCAGGCTTGCAATGCGTGATGCTGACGAAGAGCCACTAAGAGACGCTCAAGTGCGTCCTTGTGAGTGGCCTTCTGAAAATTTTATGGATCGAGCGGGAATAGAAGAAGAATTCAACGCATATTTGCGTAACGCTGATCTTGTGAGCTTCGAGGAAGAGAAGTGCAGTCAGTATTATAACCTCACTAGTTCCTTTGTGAGGAGGTTTGAATTTTCCACTTCACGTAATTCTCCAACTGTCCTGTTTGATCTTTATGATAAATCTTATACCATGGACTTAGAGGATTTTACCACTGCATGCAAACTTCCACAATGGGGTAGTATAAGGGATCCTCACAAATCTGAATTTAGAGATTTTCTTGCTAATATAACTGTGGGAGAATCTAGAGATATTACACAAGCTACCATAGGGAGCATCCACTTTCCTGCTATACATTATTTTGCTCTCTTCATAGGTAGATGCATAAATGGTAAAGATGAGGCATGTCACGTGTGTGTCCCTAACCTCAGTATTCTTAGGAGTGCTGTGTTAGGAGACAAATCATATAATTTGGGAGCCATTGTTGCACGTAGGTTGCATCTTAATAGACTTAATGGAGATTTCTTTGGTGGAATTTATGCAACTTGCATAGCTAATTTTCTTGATATAGATGTACGCGAAGATGATATTGAATTACCTCCTGCCTATCTAGATTTTAACGCTATGGTTCACCACCATTTTGTCGAGAGGAACGAATCACCTCTCCAGTACCGACTAATCTTTGACAGACGTCGTGCTGTCCGTATTACTCTCCCTGCTCCTACTTTCTTTGATTATCAGGCAAGAGGAGGATATACTATTACCAGAGAGGAGGCAGATGAGTACGAGAGGAGGGCGGAAGCCGCTCGTCGCCACACTGCAACTCAGGAGGCGATAGCCGCTGCATCACAGTACGACCCCAACAACCATTATTATGGATATCAGCCAGGCCAGCCATGGCCATAAACCAACTTAGGCCAAAAGCCTAAGCTTGGGGGAGTACATATTTCGCACCGACATTACATTTATGCTCACACACTCATTGCTAGATGTCGGTGCTCATACTTTTTCATTGTATCATCCATGCTAGTTTATTTCCTTTTATGCTTTCTTCTTGTGTGTTTAATAAACCTTAAGAACAACCAAAAAATTACCTGTAGCTTTTAATCAGTTTAATTTTCTTGCTGTAGTAATAATTAAAAAGAAAACCCAAAAATATTTCCCGTTCTTATTTTGCTTGTTGGGAGCTTTCTCGTGTAAATAGTTTTAGTTCTTTTCTTTTCTTTGGGGGTCAGTAGGAGAAGACCATGATTAAATTGTTGAAGTGGCTCTTATATGCTTTATTGTTGATTTAACCAAGAGCCCATATTGCTTTATCTTCTCCTGTTTATTGAATGCTCGCAGATTCCAGCTTAGTCCAATGCACGTGCACTCTTATTATTATTCACATCGTTCGGTCGTGCAAGTGAAAGGCAATTATGATGATATATGATGGACTGACTGAGATGAGAAAAGCCGGTATGAACTCGGCCTCTTTTGTTTTTGTAAATATGATGATTTCATTGTTCTTGATTCAGCTTGTTATGAATAAACATGTTCGCAATGACAATTAGAGATCATAGTTGCTTGTGCCATGCTTGATTAGCTATGAGTTATAATGGTTTACCTTGCGTGCCGACATGCTATTGAGATGGTTATGGTGTGGTATGATGGGGTGGTATCCTCCTTTGAATGATTTAAGTGACTTGACTTGGCACATGTTCACGCATGTAGTTGAAACAAATCAACATAGCCTTCACGATATTTATGTTCATGGTGGATTATATCCTACTCATGCTTGCATCCAATGTTTATTAATTTTAATGCATGTACATGGCTGTTATCTCTCTATAGTTGGTCGCTTCCCAGTCTTTTGCTAGCCTTCACCTGTACTAAGCAGGAATACTGCTTGTGGATCCAATCCCTTAAACCCCAAAGTTATTCCAAATGAGTCCACTATACCTTCCTATATGCGGTATATACCTGCCGTTCCAAGTAAATTTGTATGTGCCAAACTCTAAACCTTCAAATAATCATCCTGTTTTGTATGCTCGAATAGCTCATGTATCAACTAGGGCTGTCTGTATCTTCCATGCTAGGCGGGTTATTCTCAAGAGGAGTGGACTCCGCTCCTCACTCACGAGAAAATGGCCGGTCATCGGGATGCCCAGTCCCATGCTTTATGCAAACTAAATCAAAATAATTGCAAAACAAAACTCCCCCTGGGACTGTTGTTAGTTGGAGGCACTCGTTGTTTCAAGCAAGCCATGGATTGATGTTTGTTGGTGGAGGGGGAGTATAAACTTTACCATTCTGTTTGGGAACCACCTATAATGTGTGTAGCATGGAAGATATTGCCATCTCTTGGTTGTTATGTTGACAATGAAAGTATACCGCTCAAAATATTATTCACCTCTATTTCAAAACCGAGCTCTGGCATCTTTACAAATCCCTGCTTCCCTCTGTGAAGGGCCTATCTATTTACTTTTATGTTGAGTCATCACCCTCTTATTAAAAGCACTAGCTGGAGAGCGCAGCTGTCATTTGCATTCATCACTGTTAATTTATATTGGGTGTGACTATGATTGGATCTCTTTTACCATGAATTACAATGTCTAGTCAGTCCTTGATCTTTAAAGGTGCTCTGCATTTATGTTTTGCGGTATCAGAAAGGGCTAGCGAGATACCATCTTGTTATATCATATTATGATTGTTTTGAGAAAGTGTTGTCATCCGAGATTTATTATTATGGCTTGCTAGTTGATTATGCTATTGATATGGGTAATCATGAGACCTGAGAATTATTGCAAATGTGGTTAGTTATAATCTCTGCTGAAAACTTGAATGCTAGCTTGACATATTTATAACAACAAGAGCAAACAGAGTTTATAAAAGTTTTTCTTTATTTCTTTCAGTTTGTCAACTGAATTGCTTGAGGACAAGCAAGGGTTTAAGCTTGGGGGAGTTGATATGTCTCCTTCGTATATACTTTTCCAAACACTTTTGCCCTTGTTTTGGACTCTAACTTGTATGATTTGAATGGAACTAACCCGGACTGACGCTGTTTTTAGTAGAACTGCCATGATGTTGTTTTATGTGCAGAAAACAAAAGTTCTCGGAATGACCCGAAACTCCACGGAATATCTTACAATAAATAATAAAAAGTCCTTGCCAAAGATGAAGACCAGGGGGCCCACACCCTGTCCACGAGGGTGGGGGGCGCCCCCCTAGGGCGCGCCCCCTACCTCGTGGGCCCCCTAGAGACCTCCCAACTCCAACTCCAACTCTATATATTTGCTTTCAGGGAGAAAAAAATAGGAGAGAAGGATTCATCACGTTTTACGATACGGAGCTGCCGCCAAGCCCTAAAACCTCTCGGGAGGGCTGATCTGGAGTCCGTTCGGGGCTCCGGAGAGGGGGGTTCATCGCCGTCGTCATCATCAACCATCCTCCATCACCAATTTCATGATGCTCACCGCCGTGCGTGAGTAATTCCATCATAGGCTTGCTGGACGGTGATGGGTTGGATGAGATTTACCATGTAATCGAGTTAGTTTTGTTAGGGTTTGATCCCTAGTATCCACTATGTTCTGAGATAGATGTTGCTATGACTTTCTATGCTTAATGCTTGTCACTAGGGCCCGAGTGCCATGATTCCAGATCTGAACCTATTATGTTTTCATCAATATATGAGAGTTCTTGATCCTATCTTGCAAGTCTATAGTCACCTATTATGTGTTATGATCCGTTAACCCCGAAGTGACAATACGGGATACTTACCGGTGATGACCGTAGTTTGAGGAGTTCATGTATTCACTATGTGCTAATGCTTTGTTTCGGTTCTCTATTAAAAGGAGGCCTTAATGTCCCTTAGTTTCCATTAGGACCCCGCTGCCACGGGAGGGTAGGACAAAAGATGTCATGCAAGTTCTTTTCCATAAGCACGCATGACTATATTCGGAATACATGCCTACATTACATTGATGAATTGGAGCTAGTTCTGTGTCACCCTATGTTATGACTGTTACATGATGAACCACATCCGGCATAATTATCCATCACTGATCCGATGCCTACGAGCTTTCCATATACTAGTTTATGCTTATTTACTTTCCCGTTCCTATTGTTACAATCACTACATAATACCAAAAATATTACTTTGTGTTCATTACTCTTTTGTTACCGTTACCACCACTATCGTATTACTTTGCTACTAAACACTCTGCTGCAGATACTAGGTTTCCAGGTGTGGTTGAATTGACAACTCAGCTACTAATACTTGAGAATATTCTTTGGCTCCCCTTGTGTCGAATCAGCTCCGAGCCTCTGTTCATTACTTGTTTGTGTGTTCTTGATCTTCCCAAGTTGCATGACTAATTTGATGCTTCTATTAATTACGGAGCTGCCAACCCCATCAAGCAAAATATTTGTTCTTTTGGGGCTGGCACCTCAAACAAGCATAAAAATAGAGGGAAGCAGATATATTGTCGTGTATGCACACACCCTTCTTTCATTAGTTTAGATGAACCATTAATGATCAATTCGGACCAGTGCATGCGATTAAAATTAATTTTACCTAAATAGATGGTGCAGAATAAACTACAACAACTAGATTTGCAACCATGGGATGCTGACGATATCTTCAAAGAACATTGCAATAGCAGCTAGGCTTCACAGCAACATATGGTAAGCCAGTGTGTTTTAGTACATGTGAAATGTAATGCGAGTGGGCTGCTTTCTTGGCTTGTGCCCTCAACGTGTAATCCTACCGAATTACAAATAGTTCAGTTGTCTGCTTTGTTGTATTGCTTGATTCGAATGCTTATTTGTTGTTACGCTATACCTGCGTTGGCCAATATGTCAACAGTGCCTGTTGTACTATCGTAAAGAAATGCATGCCTATTTCATTTGAGTCCTTAACTTTTCCTCTCAACTTCATCATAAGACTGTCTTCGTAGTTTATATGAGGCCACGTTGTTAAGTGCTTTCTCAGATTATTTCAACTGCTTAGATGCCTTGGCAACTTAAATATAGCGGTTGTACACTCCCTTTCAACCAGGGATGTCAACTGGGTCCCGTTTAATCCCGATTAAAGTCCACTAGTGGTATGATAGTTCAAAAGAGTTTTTGTTTTTTGAGGAAAATGAACTAGGGAGGTAGCAAAAACCAACTAGATGGGACTGGCGAATGTCGTTTATTTGCCACTTACATCCCTAGTTTCATCTTACCATTTTAATTTCTTTTCGGCTGATGCTGCTTCGAACCATTTAAATATAGTTTGCCATGCTCGACAATAATTCGTCCGTTGTTTACCATGTAAGCTTACTACCTGGATCATACGATAACTATCTCTTACTGATGTCCAGCGGAAACCTTTCAGGATGCTGTTCACACTAGGACACAATGTACAACCCCAGAATCTATTTGTGGAAGCAGTGCGCCATCCATGTTACCAGATGGTAGCAGTTCAGAGGCAACACCGCCGGAGAGCAGTCCGAGCACAGATATTATAGTGCTTGAGGCTCTACTAGAGGCAAAAAGAGATGGTCTGGCTGCCATGAATGAGGTAATCTTTATCTTAAGGCTGGAAATTATGGAATTAGCGGCACACATTATGCAAGCAACCCAAGAATTGGAGGAATTAAGAATGTTGTATTTGAAGACGGAGGAGGTCCTGCTGTTTCTGCCATCTGAAGCCCAAGGTAATCCCGGTTCTTCTTTAGATACTAGTTGAAATTGTCATTAGATTATTGTACTTGCATGTTGTGTCATGTCTCTGAATGGATTATGTTGCAAGACCCCCTATGTTGTCCATGTGTTGTAATGATCCAAATTTTTTAGGCGAGGTAATCCTCGGTACTTGTATGATTGACATAAGGTGAACTGTTTTTCGTGTGAGCATATTGTATTGGATGAAATAACTATTTGACTCAGAGTGTATCCAACCTACTGAATTCAAAGATCACGACATTTCTAAATCATAATCTCTATTATTAAAGGAGGATCGAATGTCGTGATGGTTCGACCTCCCGTGGTCACCCCGTGCGATCGCTCCTTCCCCCATCTCGCACGATCCACGTAGAAAAAGAAATCGAGCGTAAAAACAGGGAAAACAATTGTATCCAACGAACGCGCATGTCCCAGGCCCGGTCTCCCGCACCCCATCACTTCCGATCCCATCTCGGTAATACTCTCCCTCGCACGATTCCCCTGAAAAAAACGTATCCGCGACCCATGCCCCGTCTTCTCTCCCTCGTGATGCCCACCCACGATCTCCCCTCTCCAAGGGCAAGTTCCAACCAACCTGGTCGCACGGAAGCAGTTCCGTCGTCGAGCTCGTCGCCCACTGCTCATCCCTTCTCTCCCCCTTCCCTCATCCAATCCCCTCGCTCCTCCTACATGCTGCTCATGGGTCATGGCCGCCGCCTATCATCATCAGCGCCACCATCACGTCTTGCGAACAAATCTTCCGCTCCATCCTCCGTGTTCCGTCTCCGCCTCGCCTCAGCATCCGTACAACCCGTCACCGTAGAAGAAGAAGCCCATGACCCGTTCGGCCACGGCGGCCTTGGAGGCCCCCATTTCTACGACGCCACTGTGGCTCCTCCTATGTTGGAGTCTTGGAGATCGGATTGCACTGAGAAGACACTCCAGTTATGTGCAGAGGCGTTCGCGTTGGCGGTCGACCGGCTGACTATTTCCTTCTGGCCATCGGACTCCGCCATCCTGCAGCTGTTGCTCCGAGCGTGGAACACGCTCTCCGTGGCTCTGCTCAGAGGCGCGGTGATGCTGTGCATGACCATGTAAGTTATTGTGCTCGCCGAGAAGGCCTTCCTCCAAACGGTCAGTGTTGGGGCGAAGATGAGAAGGAGTCTGGTGGCTCCACGCATGACCTGCTTCCCCACTGTGCTCGTCCAGATCCCCTTGTAAAATGAGAGAGGTATGGACGCATGCATGGCTTGCTTAGTTAACATAAGTTGTTTTCATCAACCAACTGCTTAAAACTAAGCTAAGGATGACTGATAAACGAGTTCAAGTGTTTATAGAGATCGAGCTAGCTAAACTTTAAAGTGGTGGTAGTAGTTAGGAATTTAGGATGGGGCAATTATTCTAGCATGCATGTCATGGCGTCCATGGAAAAAACTGGTGTACCAGCTATCGACAGGGGCAGCCTGAGGCTAAAGTGGCCGACAAACCGAATAATTGTGCAGGCCTCGACGACACCTACACCACCATCAAGGATGGTGCCCTAATCTTCAGAAAATTCAGATGGTTCGACTTGCCATTTCAAGTCTTCGGGTTGAATACGAGGAGCTTGCTTGATGGATAATTTCATGTGTTTGTATTGCCATTGCCATGAAGGGTTAGGTAGGTGTGTCATATGCTCAAGCATGGGTAGTGACATATATTTTTGCAGTAGCTTTCCATGGATGATTGCTAGCAGTATTAGTCAAAATCAAGCCCGAAACTTCATTTTCGAGGTTTAGTTTCATAGTTTGTACGAAAACCCACATTTTAACAAAATTCACACCTGGGAGTATTGTAATGCATGAATTTAGCTTATTTTCCTCTTTCTCCATCCCTGGTACAGATCGATGGTGAAAAAACATTTGAGTACACGGTCGATGCATGAGTATTAGCAACTAATATCAGCCTTTTTGCGTGGGTCTTCACGTCTGCCATGTCATTAAACTAAATAATGTAGTTCATCTGGCATGCCCTATACAAGGTTTTGGTTACCGTGCTTTAAGTTTGTTGTCTTGTGGCAACGCAGGGGCACTCAACTAGTCATATATAAAGGTGGAATAAATCTTTGTTGTGGATTTGAAGAAATAAATAACAAAACGTATAATTATCTATGGATATTCGTAATCGAATACAAATTGGATTTGAATTTAGTTTTCCCATGACCCGTTCGGCCACGGCGGCCTTGGAGGCCCGCATTTCTACGACGCCACTGTGGCTCCTCCTGTGTTGGAGTCTTGGAGATCGGATTGCACTAAGAAGACACTCCAGTTATGTGCAGAGGCATTCGCGTTGGCGGTCGGCCGACTGACTGTTTCCTTCTGGCCATCGGACTCCTCCATCCTGCAATTATTGCTCTGGGCGTGGAACATGCTCTCCGTGGCTCTGCTCAGAGGCGCGGCGATGCTGTGCATGACCATGTAAGTCATTCTGCTCGCCGAGAAGGCCTTCCTCCAGACGGTCAGTGTTGGTGCGAAGATGAGAAGGAGTCTGGTGGCTCCGTGCACGACCTGCTTCCCCAAAGTGCTCGTCCAGATCCCCTTGTAAAATGAGAGAGGTATGGACGCACACATGGCTTGCTTAGTTAACATAAGTTGTTTTCATCAACCAGCTGCTTAAAACTAAGCTAAGGACGACTGATAAACGAGTTCAAGTGTTTAGAGAGATCGAGCTAGCTAAACTTTAAAGTGGTGGTAGTAGTTAGGAATTTAGGATGGGGCAATTATTCTAGCATGCATGTCATGGCGTCCATGGAAAAAACTGGTGTACCAGCTATCGACAGGGGCAGCCTGAGGCTAAAGTGGCCGACAGACCGAATAATTGTGCAGGCCTCGACGACACCTACACCACCATCAAGGTCGATGCCCTAATCTTCAGAAAATTCAGATGGTTCGACTTGCCATTTCAAGTCTTCGGGTTGAATACGAGGAGCTTGCTTGATGGATAATTTCATGTGTTTGTATTGCCATTGCCATGAAGGGTTAGGTAGGTGTGTCATATGCTCAAGCATGGGTAGTGACATATATTTTTGCAGTAGCTTTCCATGGATGATTGCTAGCAGTATTAGTCAAAATCAAGCCTGAAACTTCATTTTCGAGGTTTAGTTTCATAGTTTGTATGAAAACCCACGTTTTAACAAAATTCACACCTGGGAGTATTGTAATGCATGAATTTATCTTATTTTCCTCTTTCTCCATCCCTGGTACAGATCGATGGTGAAAAAACATTTGAGTACACGGTCGATGCATGAGTATTAGCAACTAATATCAGCCTTTTTGCGTGGGTCTTCACGTCTGCTATGTCATTAAACTAAATAATGTAGTTCATCTGGCATGCCCTATACAAGGTTTTGGTTACCGTGCTTTAAGTTTGTTGTCTTGTGGCAACGCACGGGCATTCAACTAGTCATATATAAAGGTGGAATAAATCTTTGTTGTGGATTTGAAGAAATAAATAACAAAACGTATAATTATATATGGATGTTCGTAATCGAATACAAATTGGATTTGAATTTAGTTTGCCCATGACCCGTTCGGCCACGACGGCCTTGGAGGCCCGCATTTCTACGACGCCACTGTGGCTCCTCCTGTGTTGGAGTCTTGGAGATCGGATTGCACGGAGAAGACACTCCAGTTATGTGCAGAGGCGTTCGCGTTGGCAGTCGTCCGGCTGACTGTTTCCTTCTGGCCATCGGACTCCTCCATCCTGCAACTATTGCTCCGGGCGTGGAACATGCTCTCCGTGGCTCTGCTCAGAGGCGCGGTGATGCTGTGCATGACCATGTAAGTCATTGTGCTTGCCGAGAAGGCCTTCCTCCAGACAGTCAGTGTTGGGGCGAAGATGAGAAGGAGTCTGGTGGCTCCGCGCACGACCTGCTTCCCCACGGTGCTCGTCCAGATCCCCTTGTAAAATGAGAGAGGTATGGACGCACACATGGCTTGCTTAGTTAACATAAGTTGTTTTCATCAACCAGCTGCTTAAAACTAAGCTAAGGACGACTGATAAACGAGTTCAAGTGTTTAGAGAGATCTAGCTAGCTAAACTTTAAAGTGGTGGTAGTAGTTAGGAATTTAGGATGGGGCAATTATTCTAGCATGCATGTCATGGCGTCCATGGAAAAAACTAGTGTACCAGCTATCGACAGGGGCAGCCTAAGGCTAAAGTGGCCGACAGACCGAATAATTGTGCAGGCCTCGACGAGACCTACACCACCATCAAGGTCGGTGCCCTAATCTTCAGAAAATTCAGATGGTTCGACTTGCCATTTCAAGTCTTCGGGTTGAATACGAGGAGCTTGCTTGATGGATAATTTCATGTGTTTGTATTGCCATTGCCATGAAGGGTTAGGTAGGTGTGTCATATGCTCAAGCATGGGTAGTGACATATATTTTTGCAGTAGCTTTCCATGGATGATTGCTAGCAGTATTAGTCAAAATCAAGCCTGAAACTTCATTTTCGAGGTTTAGTTTCATAGTTTGTACGGAAACCCACGTTTTAACAAAATTCACACCTGGGAGTATTGTAATGCATGAATTTAGCTTATTTTCCTCTTTCTCCATCCCTGGTACAGATCGATGGTGAAAAAACATTTGAGTACACGGTCGATGCATGAGTATTAGCAACTAATATCAGCCTTTTTGCGTGGGTCTTCACGTCTGCTATGTCATTAAACTAAATAATGTAGTTCATCTGGCATGCCCTATACAAGGTTTTGGTTACCGTTGCTTTAAGTTTGTTGTCTTGTGGCAACGCACAGGCATTCAACTAGTCATATATAAAGGTGGAATAAATCTTTGTTGTGGATTTGAAGAAATAAATAACAAAACGTATAATTATCTGTGGATATTCGTAATCGAATACAAATTGGATTTGAATTTAGTTTGCCAGGTCCCAGCGCAAACGTGAATGCTAATTCTCCCAAGTTTTGAACGAAGTGGCTAAACACCCACTATAATTTGTGGGCTGCCCAAAGCAAGTGTTTGCGAGATGGAAATTACCATCTACCCCTGACACTTGACATCCTTATCGACCGGATTTACACTGCTGTCGATAGGGGTAGACTAGTAACTTCAATCAGACGTGACACGACGGCCTCTGAGCCCATTCAGACATGGTGGGTGCCAAACGTGGGCGGCAAAACACATGTGATTCAAGCTCGTCCGAAAGACATGTGTCTCTTCCTCCATTTCCCCATTCATACACGGTGGGCGGCAGAACAAACTCTCCTCGTCCGAAATCGATGTAGGCTAATATTTTAAATAGGGGCAAATGTGTAACTTCCATCAGATGTGACACAACCGCCCTACCTGTCAACCCCGTTCATACACCGTGGGCGCCAACCGTGGGCGGCAAAACACCCTCTCCTCGCCCGAAATAGTTACCGACAAATATTGGGAGATGCGAGATTACCGTCCTATCCCCAACCGACGAGATGTCCGAAATTTTAAACGGGAGATACATTTGTAACTTTCCCCCATTTCAGAGAAGCGCATCCCAAAGTTTGAGATCCCCCCTCCCCTCCATTTCCCCATTCATACACCATCGGCGGCACGACAACCTCCGCACTGCGGCCAGCCTCCTCCGTCCGCCACCCCATCCTCCACCTTGCCGGAGCCGCTACCCCTACCCCGTCGTCCACTGCAAGAGATGGACGTCTCTCATCCACGGCGCTGGACCAGGATCCTTTCATCGCCTCCTCTCGCTTCATCGGCGCCATCGTCCACCTTGCTGTTGCCGCTCCTACGACTGCCTCGTCCATGGCAACATGATATAACCCCGACCCGACCGTCTGCCGTCTGAAGTCTTCTTCCCCACCGCCGATAGCCATAGCACCCGCAACACCCTCAACGTATCAGCATAGGCCTACCCGGCGTCGCAAGAGAGGTGGTACTCTTCCATATGTGCTTAAGTTATTGATCTCACCCGGAAAAGAGATCGTAATTTGTTTACTGTACTTTTCTTGTTCGTACCAAATCGTAGTGGCTAGTTGAAAGCAAACATTGGTTGTGAAGTAGCTTTGTCCGGTTTGCACCTTCAGATCTGCCATGGCACAGGCACTCTACTCGTAAAGCTTATGGTTTCCCCCCTTTATATTCACTACCATCATCGTAGGTGCTTCGTGTCATGCTAGCACTACTCCTCAAGACCTCAACCCAAAGCTTACGTGTTGAAATACGAATCTGATATGATGCTCATATCACTAAAACAGAGAACGTTTAATTGGTCACCTAATGTTCCTATATTCGTTTCGAAAAGCATGTGCGCCACCCACTAGTCCAGCTAGTTCCACTTTCCTGATTTTTCTCTTGATGCTTAGGGTTTTCCCCTTTTATCTACTCTACTATGATCTGCGTAGGTGCTTTCTGTCATACTAGCATTACTCCACCCTTCAAGCTAAACAACACAACACTCAGAATTCGAAAGCTTAGTTGTTCAAATATGATTGTGATATGATACTGATATTAGTTAACCGACACATTTAATTGGTTAGCTAAAGGTCCCACTTGAGTTTCCAAATGCATGTTGCGACATATAGAGAGACAGCATAATTGCATTTCTTTGTCACTTGTTGACCGTAACTTCTTGTCCATACCAAATCTTAGTTGTTATTTCAAAGCAAACATCGGTTGCTAACTACCCTTTGCGCAGTTTGCAGCTTCAGATCTGCCATCCCACTGCCACAGTCAACACTGTACTCATCATGCTTATGTTTTCCCCATTTTATGATGACCACAATCAACCTACGTGGTTCATGTCGTAATAGCACTGCTCCACCCATCGAGCTAAACAAGCTTATTTGTACAAATTCATATATGATATTATTGCTGATATTAGTAAAACTGAGAGATGTTTAATTGGTTAGCTAAATGTTCCTACTTTAGTTTTGAAATGCATGTGAGCCACATATGGAGAGACTGGAAAGAATAGTATTTCTCTGTGCGCTCTGGTTCATCATGGGTGGCCAACCGACATTGTATTGAAAGACTTGTAATATCTTCAATCTGCTTGCTCTTCTGCTCTTCTTTAAGATGATACTCTTCTCTTGCGGTCGACTGGTCAGGTCGAGTTGTTCTCCCTTAGTATATTTTGAATCTGTCAGGTCAGGTCGACTTGTTCTTCTTTACTATATGTTGAAGCTATCATCTGTGAAGTGTCATCACTTCTGGATCTCTCATATTTTGAGTAGTAGGCCACATTATATTAATGCGCACAACAAATTACAGCATGCATGTCATCTTTTAAAAGAATTGCAGAGATAGCACAAAGGGGTTTACAGGGAGGCAATATTGGATTAGAATCACTTCTGCATTACAAAGAAAATCTCACTTGTTTTTATGTTTTCATGCATGTCAGATATTGAACATTATCAAAATGAATATGAGAATGGGTGCACGAGAGGAATATTGCGGAACGATCCACTGACTAACAAACTTGGCATGGTGGAGGATGGCCTATCTTATTCACCCATCAAGGTGCTTGCTCTAACTTTGCAAAGTTGTATTGGTCGCACATATTTTGCATCTGACCTCTTGCATTACTTCTACTTTGTTACACCATCTGCTTAGTTTAAGCATCATATATGAGTATATGCCATACCTATCCATTTTCTGTACCTATTCCATGTGTCGTCACACTATGTTTTTCCAGTCAAATGTTGTTCTTTCGTAATAGATGTCCAAAAGGAAGAGGGTGAGTGCAGATCCTCAAGGAGTACAAACTAGGTATTTGGAAAAGGTAGTGATACCTGTTAAATCAGATAGATCAGCAGCCATAAAAAACACAGGCCCAACTATACCACACTTTACCCCTACTCCAGTGGCCAAACCCCTATTAGAACTGATGGGAGCCCAGCGTCAGGTACTTTCTATGATATCAATTCAAAATTTGAACTCCTAAATTTCTGCTTGTGCCTTACCTTCTCTCTTATATGAAAACTAATTTCAAATGAATCTCCTTGCTCAAAGGATCATACGATCTCAAAACAATAATGGGCTCTGCATTGCTCTTGTCAGTACCTCTCTCCCTTTTGCCTTGTAACGCTGTACTTAATTAATTGCTATTTGATTATGTATCATCAGTCTGCACCTGAGCTTCATTATCCTCTGTTTCTTCCAATATTATTTGATCTATATTTACTCTTTGCAAAATGTAGAATAATGGCAACGCTTATAAAGAATTTTCTTTGGGGAATTTATTGAATTATCCTTCCATCAACATGGAGAAGGGGTTTGTCCAGCCCGTGCTAACATGTAATGTAAGTTCATCCTTCTCAAGCCTTCAAACTTTGTTCTAGTATAAATTTGGATAGGCATCATTTCCTCCACTGCTGTTTGCTTTGCTGTTTACATCGGATTGGATGTTTGCAACAACTACCAGTTTCAAATTGTAGTTGTAAAAACATGTTCCTTATGCAGAACAAATCCATTTATTTGCTTACATAATTGTGAAACCTGTTACGTGTCTCCTTGTTTCTCTTTTAGACTCGTATCTCTTACGCCAGGCAGAACTTTAGGGAAGATAGTGAGCCAAACCATCTTGAGGACAGCGAGATGACCCCAAGGTCCTGTTTTGATGAAGACAGTGAGTTGAAGCTACTCACCAGCAGGTGTGAGACAACCTCTGTGCAGTCGCTGCCTCAATCAGTTCGACTTCTTCAGTCTCAACTTAAAGCGTAAAGGCTTGCTTCAGCTCAGCTCCGACTTGAAGTTAAAGATGCAATGAAGATGTCAGAGGACTACCGTGCGCACCATCATGCCTTAAATATAGTGTTGATGCATCTATCATTGACACAACTAAGGTCTACTCAGCTTCTTCAGCTGTTTGGGGGGCCCGACCTGGCCAGGCCTAGTGCCTTCTGAAGTGCTCTCAGTTTTGTATATTCTTTTATCGACGCGTTTATTTGCACTGGTGGCGAACTTTGATGCCCAGTGGATGTAATATTTGTGATAGCCGTGATAGCATGTGTAAGTTACTTGCTTATTTATTTCCTTGTTGTCTTGTTTATTTGTTTGCTTGTAGTCATTGCAGTTCTTTTTCCGTGGTTTGCTAGTGGCTGCAATAACCTATTTTTTAAAACTAGGCCATAATAACCATGGGCTAATATTTACTGTAGTGACACTGGGCCTCCTACGGGCCATAGAAATAGTGGGCCTTCTACGGGCCGTAGAAACAGTGGGCCTTCTACGAGCCGTAGAAATAGTGGGCCTTCTACGAGCCGTAGAAACAATGGGCCTTCTACGGGTCGTATCATCAATGGGCCTTATACGGGCAGTATGGTCGATTGGCCAAACATGGACCAATAACAGGATGCATTATGGTCGTAAACAGGCTAGAGTTGGAATCGTCCGTTCATGGGCCGACCATAATGGGCCATCATTAATAGGCCATATTTTACGACGCTATGAAAACGGCCCAACGTATTAACGGACCACAAACGGGCCGACTGTAACCACGAGTTGAATTTGGCCCACAAGCAGAAAATGACAGTAATGGGCCATAAGTAAAAAAATGCTGGAAATGAGCCTAAGAATAAATGGGCTCTGACAAGGCCGAAAGATAACATGGGCTGGAAACGGCCCAACGGAATAACGGGCCGTTAATGAGTATAAAGTGATACACTGTTCATTACGGGTCAGTTTCACCACGGGCCGTTAATAGGCCAAGAGTTACATAGGGCCTCATATGGGCCGAAAGACGTCATGGGCCATACATGGGCGAGAAGTGAAAACGGGCTGGAATCATATTGGGTGGCCCAGATGACGCTAATGGGCCTAATTCAGATAGGGCATAACGGGCCTCGGATTAGCGGGTTGTAAATAGGCTATATGCGAACAGGTCGTTAACAGGCTTTACATGGGCCGGCCCGCCACCTTTTGACCAAGTCAAACGGGCCGGCCTTTTCACAGGAATGGGCTCTGTTGGGCCGTGCCACGTGTCGACGTATCATAGGCGCCTTCTGTCCAATGAGTGGATGACATCTGTCCCAACGATGAGCCGACACGTGTTTCCTCCAGCCAATGATGATTTTACATGTGGAAAATCCCCATTGGTCGGGGCTATTAACGGGTTATCGGATCCAAAACCCGACCCGATAGCTTAACGGTGTTCCGTTACAGTGGATGCCACGTGTCGGTCACCCTTGATGAAAGCACTTCTGTGACGCGGGATTTATCGTCATGCAAGTGGACACTTCCGTGATAATAATTTTGGTAATGTCATGGAACATTTCTACGACAGCACATGTATGACTATCTTGATTCTGTCATAAAATCATCATGGATGTACATGCATGACAGAAAATGCGACCTACTGTGACAAACACGTATCATCACAGAAGTGTATTTTTTTGTAGTGAAGGCATATCATTAGGATCGGGAGAAACACTTTTACTAGCAAATAATTTCATAAGTTCATCCATCTTTCCACTCAAAACATTAATTTCTTCTATCCCATGCACTTTTTTGTTAGTAGATCTTTCAGTATGCCATTGAGAATAATTAACAATAATATTATCTAGGCGTTTAGTAGCTTCTCCTAAAGTGATTTCCATAAAAGTGCCTCCTGTGTCCGAATCTAAAAGATTTCTAGAAGCAAAATTCAATCCAGCATAAATTTTTTGTATAATCATCCACAAATTCAAACCATGAGTAGGGCAATTACGAATCATTAATTTCATCCTCTCCCAAGCTTGTGCAACGTGTTCATGATCAAGTTGCTTAAAATTCATAATATCGTTTCTAAGGGAGATGATCTTAGCGGGAGGAAAATACTTAGAGATAAAAGCATCTTTGCACTTGTTCCAAGAATCAATACTATTTTTAGGCAAAGACGAAAACCAAGCTTTAGCACGATCTCTAAGCTAAAAAGGAAATAGCTTCAACTTAACAATATCATTATCCACATCTTTCTTCTTTTGCATATCACACAAATCAATGAAGCTATTTAGATGGGTAGTAGCATCTTCACTAGGAAGGCCGGAAAACGGATCTTTCATGACAAGATTCAGCAAAGCGGCATTAATTTCACAAGATTCATCATCGGTAAGAGGAGCAATCGGAGTGCTAATAAAATCATTGTTGTTGGTATTGGTAAAGTCACACAATTTAGTGTTATCTTGAGCCATCATGACAAGCAAGCAATCCAACACACAGGCAAACAAAAAGCAAGCAGGCAAAAATAGGCAAATAGAGAAAGAGAGGGAGGATAGAGAAAGAGAGGGCAAATAAAACGGCAAGGGTGAAGTGGGGGAGAGGAAAACGATAGGCAAATGGCAAATAATGTAATGCGGGAGATAAGGGTATGTGATGGGTACTTGGTATGTTGACTTTTGCGTAGACTCGGCGCTAGAAATGGCTCGTTGTCGGAAGTCAAATCTTGACTTGCGCGAACCTCCCCAGCAACGGCGCCAAAAATGGCTCATTGTCGGGAGTCAAATCTTGACTTGCGCGAACCTCCCAGGCAACGGCGCCAGAAATTCTTCTTGCTACCTCTTGAGCACTGCGTTGGATTCCCCGAAGAGGAAAGGATGATGCAGCAAAGTAGCGTAAGTATTTCCCTCAGTTTTTGAGAACCAAGGTATCAATCCAGTAGGAGGTTGCGCGCGCGTCCCTAGTACACGCACAAAACAAATAACTCCTCGCAACCAAAGCGATAACGGGTTGTCAATCCCTTCACGGTCACTTACGAGAGTGAGATCTGATAGATATGATAAGATAATATTTTTGGTATTTTTGTGATAAAGATGCAAATTAAAATAAAAGAAAAGTAAAATGCAAAGGAAATAACTAAGTATTGGAGAATTAATATGATGAAGATAGACCCGGGAGCCATAGGTTTCACTAGTGGCTTCTCTCATGAGCATAAGTATTTTACGGTGGGTGAACGAATTACTGTTGAGCAATTGACAGAATTGAGCATAGTTATGAGAATATCTAGGTATGATCATGTATATAGGCAACAGGTCCGAGACAAGTAGACCGACTCCTGCCTGCATCTACTACTATTACTCCACTCATCGACCGCTATCCAGCATGCATCTAGAGTATTAAGTTCATGAAAACAGAGTAACGCCTTAAGCAAGATGACATGATGTAGAGGCATAAATTCATGCAATATGATAAAAAATCCCATCTTATTATCCTCGATGGCAACAATACAATACATGCCTTGCTGCCCCTACTATAACTGGGAAAGGACACTGCAAGATTGAACCCAAAGCTAAGCACTTCTCCCATTGCAAGAAAGATCAATCTAGTAGGCCAAACCAAACTGATAATTCGAAGAGACTTGCAAAGATAACCAATCATACATAAAAGAATTCAGAGAAGATTCAAATATTGTTCATAGATAAACTTGATCATAAACCCACAATTCATCGATCTCAACAAACACACCGCAAAAAGAAGATTACATCGAATAGATCTCCACAAGAGAGGGGGAGAACTTTGTATTGAGATCCAAAAAGAGAGAAGAAGCCATCTAGCTAATAACTATGGACCCGAAGGTCTGAGGTAAACTACTCACACTTCATCGGGGAGGCTATGGTGTTTATGTAGAAGCCCTCCGTGATGGATGCCCTCTCCGGCGGAGCTCCGGAACAGGCCCCAAGATGGGATCTCGTGGATACAGGAAGTTACGGCGGTGGAATTAGGGTTTTGGCTCCGTATCTGATCGTTTGGGGGTACGTAGGTATATATAGGAGGAAAGAGTACGTCGGTGGAGCAATAGGGGGCCCATGAGGGTGGAGGGCGCCCTTGGGGGGGAGGGGGTAGGTGCGCCCCCTACCTCGTGGCCTCCTCCTTTGTTTCTTGACGTAGGGTCCAAGTCTCCTGGATCATGTTCGGTGGGAAAATCACGTTCCCGAAGGTTTCATTCCGTTTGGACTCCGTTTGATATTCCTTTTCTTCGAAACCCTAAAATAGGCAAAAACAACAATTCTAGGCCGGGCCTCCAGTTAATAGGTTAGTCCTAAAAACAATATAAAAGTGGATAATAAAGCCCAATAATGTCCAAAACAGTAGATAATATAGCATGGAGCAATCAAAAATTATAGATATGTTGGAGACGTATCAAGCATCCCCAAGCTTAATTCATGCTCGTCCTCGAGTAGGTAAATGATAAAAACAGAATTTTTGATGTGGAATGCTACTAGGCATAATTTTAATGTAATTCTTCTTAATTGTGGTATGAATATTCAGATCCGAAATATTCAAGATAAAAGTTCAGATTGACATAAAAATAATAATACTTCAAGCATACTAAGTAAGCAATTATGTCTTCTCAAATTAACATGGCCAAAGAAAGTTCATCCCTACAAAATCATATAGTTTAGTCATGCTCCATTTTCGTCACACAAGAATGCTCTCATCATGCACAACCCCGATGACAAGCCAAGCAATTGTATACTTTAGTAATCTCAAACCTATAAACTTTCATGGAATATATGAGCGCGAGCCGTGGACATAGCACTATGGGTGGAATAGAATGATGATGGGGGTTATGTGGAGAAGACAAAAAGGAGAAAGTCTCACATCAACGAGGCTAATCAAGTGGGCTTTGGAGATGCCCATCGATTGATGTTAATGCGAGGAGTAGGGATTGCCATGCAACGGATGCACTAGAGCTATAAATGTATGAAAGCTCAACAAAAGAAACTAAGTGGGTGTGCATCCAACTTGCTTGCTCACGAAGACCTAGGGCACTTGAGGAGGCCCATTGTTGGAATATACAAGCCAAGTTCTATAATGAAAAATTCCCACTAGTATATGAAAGTGACAAAACAAAAGACTCTCTATCATGAAGATTATGGTGCTACTTTGAAGCACAAGTGTGGCAAAGGATAGTAGCATTGTCCCTTCTCTCCTTTTCTCTCATTTTTTTGGGCCTTCTCTTTTTATGGCCTTTCTCTTTTTTTTATTCCTCACTTGGGACAATGCTCTAGAAAATGATGATCATCACACTTCTATTTATTTACAACTCAATGATTACAACTCGATGCTAGAACAAAAGATGACTCTATATGAATGCCTCCGACGGTGTACCGGGATATCCAATGAACCAAGAGTGACATGTATGAAGGGATTATGAACGGTGGCTTTGCCACAAATACTATGTCAACTACATGATCATGCTAAGCAATATGACAATGATGAATGTGTCATGATAAACGGAATGGTGGAAAGTTGCATGGCAATATATCTCGGAATGGCTATGGAAATGCCATAATAGGTAGGTATGGTGGCTGTTTTGAGGAATATATAAGGAGGTTTATGTGTGAAAGAGCGTATCATATCACGGGGTTTGGATGCACCGGCGAAGTTTGCACCAACTCTCAATGTGAGAAAGGGCAATGCACGGTACGGAAGAGGCTAGCAATGATGGAAGGGTGAGAGTGCGTATAATCCATGGACTCAACATTAGTCATAAAGAACTCACATAATTATTGCAAAAATCTACAAGTCATCAAAAACCAAGCACTACGCGCATGCTCCTAGGGGGATAGATTGGTAGGAAAAGACCATCGCTCGTCCCCGACCGCCACTCATAAGGAGGACAATCAAATAACACCTCATGTTTCAAATTTGTTACGTAACGTTTACCATACGTGCATGCTATGGGACTTGCAAACTTCAACACAAGCATTTCTCAAATTCACAACTACCCAACTAGCACGACTTTGATATTATTACCTCCATATCTCAAAACAATCATCAAGCATCAAACTTCTCTTAGTATTCAAAACACTCATAAGAATTTTTTTTATTAATCTTGAATACCTAGCATATTAGGATTATTTAAGAAAATTACCATGCTATTTAAGACTCTCAAAATAATCTAAGTGAAGCATGAGAGATCAATAGTTTCTATCAAACAAATCCACCACCGTGCTCTAAAAGATATAAGTGAAGTACTAGAGCAAAACTATATAACTCAAAAGATATAAGCGAAGCACATAGAGTACAACAAAAACAACAACAAAGCCTTTAGTCCCAAACAAGTTGGGGTAGGCTAGAGGTGAAACCCATAAGATCTCGCAACCAACTCATGGCTCTGGCACATGGATAGCAAGCTTCCATGCACCCCTGTCCATAGCTAGCTCTTTGGTGATACTCCAATCCTTCAGGTCTCTCTTAACGGACTCCCCCCATGTCAAATTCGGTATACCCCGCCCTCTCTTGACATTCCCCGCATGCTTTAGCCGTCCACTATGCACCGGAGCTTCTGGGGGCCTGCGCTGAATATGCCCAAACCATCTCAGATGATGTTGGACAAGCTTCTCTTCAATTGGTGCTACCCCAACTCTATCTCGTATATCATCATTCCGGACTCGATCCTTCCTCGTGTGGCCACACATCCATCTCAACATACGCATCTCCGCCACACCTAATTATTGAACATGTCGCCTTTTAGCCGGCCAACACTCAGCGCCATACAACATTGCGGGTCGAACTGCCGTCTTGTAGAACTTGCCTTTTAGCTTTTGTGGCACTCTCTTGTCACAAAGAATGCCAGAAGCTTGGCGCAACTTCATCCATCCGGCTTTGATTCGATGGTTCACATCTTCATCAATAGCCCCATCCTCCTGCAGCATTGACCCCAAATACCAAAAGGTGTCCTTCTGAGGTACCACCTGGCCATCAAGGCTAACCTCCTCCTCACACCTAGTAGTACTGAAACCGCACATGATGTACTCGGTTTTAGTTCTACTAAGCCTAAACCCTTTCGATTCCAAGGTTTGTCTCCACAACTCTAACTTCCTATTTACCCCCGTCCGACTATCGTCAACTAGCACCACATCATCCGCAAAGAGCGTACACCATGGGATATCTCCTTGTATATCCCTTGTGACCTCATCCATCACCAATGCAAAAAGATAAGGGCTCAAAGCTGACCCCTGATGCAGTCCTATCTTAATCGGGAAGTCATCAGTGTCGACATCACTTGTTCGAACACTTGTCACAACATTATCGTACATGTCCTTGATAAGGGTAATGTACTTTGCTGGGACTTTGTGTTTCTCCAAGGCCCACCACATGACATTCCGCGGTATCTTATCATAGGCCTTCTCCAAGTCAATGAACACCATATGCAAGTCCTTCTTTTGCTCCCTATATCTCTCCATAAGTTGTCGTACCAAGAAAATGGCTTCCATGGTCAACCTCCCAGGCATGAAACCAAACTGATTTTTGGTCACGCTTGTCATTCTTCTTAAGCGGTGCTCAATGACTCTCTCCCATAGCTTCATCGTATGGCTCATCAGCTTAATTCCATGGTAATTAGTACAACTCTGAACATCCCCCTTGTTCTTGAAGATTGGCACTAATATACTCCGTCTCCATTCTTTTGGCATCTTGTTTGCCCGAAAAAATGAGGTTGAAGAGCTTGGTTATCCATACTATCGCTATGTCCCCGAGACCTTTCCACACCTCAATGGGGATACAATTAGGGCCCATCGCCTTGCCTCCTTTCATCCTTTTTAAAGCCTCCTTGACCTCAGACTCCTGGATTCGCCGCACAAAACGCATGCTGGTCTCATCAAAGGAGTCGTCCAGTTCAATGGTAGAACTCTCATTCTCCCCATTGAACAACTTGTCGAAGTACTCCCGCCATCTATGCTTAATCTCCTCGTCCTTCACCAAGAGTATTCTAACAAATTCCAACAAATTCCAAGCGAAGCACATAGAGTATTCTAACAAATTCCAAATAATATATGGCTCCCTCAAAAGATGTGTATAGCAAGGATGATTGTGGTAAATAACAAATAAAGACTCAAATAATACAAGACGCTCCAAGCAAAACACATATCATGTGGTGAATAAAAATATAGCTCCAAGTAAAGTTACCGATAGAAGTAGACGAAAAGAGGGGATGCCTTCCGGGGCACCCCCAAGCTTTGGCTTTTAGGTGTCCTTAGATTATCTTGGGGGTGCCATGGGCATCCCCAAGCTTAGGCTCTTGCCACTCCTTGTTCCATAATCCATCAAATCTTTACCCAAAACTTGAAAACTTCACAACACAAAACTCAAAGTAGAAAATCTCGTGAGCTCCGTTAGCGAAAGAAAACAAAAGACCACTTCAAGGTACTGTAATGAACTCATTATTTATTTATATTGGTGTTAAACCTACTGTATTCCAACTTATCTATGGTTTATAAA
Organism: Triticum dicoccoides; assembly: GCF_002162155.2. Classification (NCBI taxonomy): domain Eukaryota; kingdom Viridiplantae; phylum Streptophyta; class Magnoliopsida; order Poales; family Poaceae; genus Triticum; species Triticum dicoccoides. The sequence goes on along the minus strand of NC_041392.1, from coordinate 277,652,871 downwards.
CTATTTTACTAGCCATAGATTCATCAAAATAAGCAAACAACACACGAAAAACAGAATTTGTCAAAAACAGAACAGTCTCTAGTAATATGTAACTAGCGCAAGATATGGAACCCCAAAAATTCTAAAATAAATTGCTGGACGTGAGGAATTTATATATTAATTATCTGAAAAAATAATTAACTAAATAGCACTTTCCAAATAAAAATGGCAGCAGTTTTCGTGAGCGCTAAAGTTTCTGTTTTTTACAGCAAGATATTAAGACTTTGCCCAAGTCTTCCCAACGGTTCTACTTGGAACAAACACTAATTAAACACAAAAAACACAACCAAAATAGAGGCTAGGTAAATTATTTATTACTAAACAGGAGCAAAAAGCAAGGAATAAAAATAAAATTGGGTTGCCTCCCAACAAGCGCTATCGTTTAACGCCCCTAGCTAGGCACAAAAAGCAAGGATAGATCTAGGTATTGCCATCTTTGGTAGGCAATCCATAAGTGGCTCTCATAATAGATTCATAAGGTAATTTAATTTTCTTTCTAGTAAAGTGTTCCATGCCTTTCCTTAACGGAAATTGGAATCTAATATTTCCTTCCTTCATATCAATGATTGCACCAATCGTTCTAAGGAAAGGTCTACCAAGAATAATAGGACATGAAGGATTGCAATCTATATCAAGAACGATAAAATCTACGGACACATAATTCCTATTTGCAACAATAAGAACATCATTAATTCTTCCCATAGGTTTCTTAATAGTGTAATCCGCAAGGTGCAAGTTTAGAGAGCAATCGTCAAAATCACGGAAACCTAACAAATCACACAAAGTATTTGGAATCGTGGAAACACTATTACCCAAATCACACAAAGCATAGCATTCATGATATTTAATTTTAATTTTAATAGTTGGTTCTCACTCATCATAAAGTTTTCTAGGGATAGAAACTTCCAACTCAAGTTTTTCTTCATAAGATTGCATCAAGGCATCAACGATATGTTTAGTAAACGCTTTATGTTGACTATAAGCATGAGGAGAATTTAGCACGGATTGCAACAAGGAAATACAATAAATCAAAGAGCAATTTTCATAATTAAATTCCTTGAAATCCATAATAGTGGGTTTAGCAACATCTAGGGTTTTAATTTCTTCGATCCCACTTTCATCAAATTTAGCATCAAGATTTAAAAACTCTAAATTTTTGGAACGCCTTCTAGGTAAAGGTGGATCATATTAAGTCCCATCATTATCAAGATTAAAATTGCAAAACAAAGATTTAATAGGGGACACATAAATAACTTTTAGATCTTCATCTTTATTTTCAAAGGAACTAGAAGAACACACTCTTATAAGGGCATCTTTCTTAGCACGCATCCTAGCGGTTCTTTCTTTGCACTCGTCAATGGAAATTCTCATGGCTTTGAGAGACTCATTGATATCATGCTTAGGTGGAATAGATCTAAGTTTCAAAGAATCAACATCAAGAGAAACCCTATCAATGTTCCTAGCCAAATCACCAATCCTAAGCAATTTTTCTTCAATCAAAGCATTGAAATTCTTTTGCGAAGTAATAAATTCTTTAATATTAGATTGAAAATCAGAGGGCATCTTATTATAAGTTCCATAAGAACTGTTGCAGGAATTATCATAATTATTAGAGGAATTGCTAGGATAAGGCCTAGGATTAAAGTTTCCTCTATACGCGTTGTTACCAAAATTGTTCCTACCAACAAAATTAGCATCCATAGATTCATTATTATTGTCAATCAAAGTAGACAAAGGCATATCATTAGGAACAGGAGAAACACTTTTACTAGCAAATAATTTCATAAGTTCATCCATCTTTCCACTCAAAACATTAATTTCTTCTATCACATGCACTTTTTTATTAGTAGATCTTTCAGTATGCCATTGAGAATAATTAACCATAATATTATCTAGGAGTTTAGTAGCTTCTCCTAAAGTGATTTCCATAAAAGTGCCTCCCATGGCTGAATCTAAAAGATCTAGAAGCAAAATTCAATCCGGCATAAATTTTTTGTATAATCATCCACAAATTCAAACCGTGAGTAGGGCAATTACATATCATTAATATCATCCTCTCCCCAGCTTGTGCAACGTGTTCAAGTTGCTTAAAATTCATAATATCGTTTCTAAGGGAGATGATCTTAGCGGGAGGAAAATTGAGGGAGTCCTGGATTAGGGGGTGTTCGGGTAGCCGGACTATACCTTCAGCCGGACTCCTGGACTATGAAGATACAAGATTGAAGACTTCTTCCCGTGTCCGGATGGGACTTTCCTTGGCATGGAAGGCAAGCTTGGCGATGCGGATATTCAAGATCTCCTACCATTGTAACCGACTCTGTGTAACCCTAACCCTATCCAGTGTCTATATAAACCGGAGGGTTGTAGTCCATAGGCAATCAACTTCATATACAACAATCATACCATAGGCTAGCTTCTAGGGTTTAGCCTCCTTGATCTCGTGGTAGATCTACTCTTGTACTACCCATATCATCAATATTAATCAAGCAGGACGTAGGGTTTTACCTCCATCAAGAGGGCCCGAACCTAGGTAAAACATCGTGTTCCCTGCCTCCTGTTACCATCCGGCCTAGACGCACAGTTCGGGACCCCCTACCCGAGATCCACCGGTTTTGACACCGAGATTGGTGCTTTCATTGAGAGTTCCTCTGTGTCGTCGCCTTTAGGCCCGATGGCTCCTTTGATCATCAACAACGATGCGGTCCAGGGTGAGACTTTTCTCCCCGGACAGATCTTCGTCTTCGGTGGCTTCGATCTGCGGGCCAATTCGCTCGGCCACCTGGAGCAGATCGAAAGCTACGCCCCTGGCCATCAAGTCAGGTTTGGAAGCTTAAACTATACGGCTGACATCCGCGGAGACTTGATCTTCGACGGGTTCGAGCCACGGCCAAGCACGCCGCACTATCTCGAGGGGCATGATCCAGCTCTGCCCCCGGACAGTGTCCTGGAGGCCACACATGCATCAGTTCCGACCCCCAACTCGGAGCCTATTGCGCGAATCGAGGATGAGCGGTTGGACGTCACCTCAGGGGCTGCGATCCCAAAAGCGATCGAGCCAAACGCTAGCCCCGCACTCTGCATGATCCGTGACTCCGAGGATCCGGACTCCTTTCCGAACTCCGAACCCCCCGCGCCCCTGCCGATCGAATCCGATTGGGCGCCGATAATAGAGTTCACCACCGCAGACATCTTTCAGCACTCGCCTTGTGGCGATATCCTGAACTCTCTCAAGTCTCTCTCCTTACCAGGAGAGCCCTGGCCGAACTACGGTCAGCGAGGATGGGATACGGACGATGAAGAAATTCAAAGCCCACCCACCACCCACTTGGTAGCCACTGTCGACAATTTAAACGACGTGCTCAACTTCGACTCCGAAGACATCGACAGCATGGATGACGATGCAGGAGATACCGACGAACCAACGCCCATAGGGCATTGGACAGCCACCTCATCTCACGATGTGTACATGGTGGATACCCCTAAAGGAAGCGACAACGAGGAAAAAGGGGATGGGACGGGAGATCGACCCCCCGAAAAGCAATCAAAGCGTCGGCGTAAACACCGACCCAAGCCCCGCCTCGACAAAAACCCAGCCATAGAGCAGGACGAGCCGGTAGAGGACGAGCAGGCCTTAGAGCAACCGTCCGAATAGGGCAACACGGATAGAGAAACCAAACATCCCTCCTCTGGCAAAAACGGCATTCCGGATGACCTCACGCCGAATAAACCTATGGAGCAGAAGAATCTCCACGAGAGGCTCGTTGCAACTGCACGCAGCCTAAAAAAGCAGAAGCGGAAGCTAAAAACAGCGGAAGATGCACTCCGGATTAGATGGAGCAAAGTAATCAATACCACAGATAAGTACGGCGACAGTCGCCGCACTAAAAGCTATCCGAAAAGAAAGCTACTGCCTGAATTCGACGAAGAGGCCCTAGAGCCCTCGCATTCAAAAAATGAAAAAGCCACACGGTAGGATAGATGACCCCATAAAGCGGCAAGCGGCGCCGCACCTAAATCGGCATGCGACCCACTTAAGGATTCGCATCATGGCCCAGTCAGGTCCATTTATGGGCCAAGAAAGCAAGCTCTCGTAAGCAACTCTATGAAGCCATCATCAGAATCCGGCACACCCAAATACAGGGGCGCCGCACACCCCCTATGTTTCACCGATGAGGTCCTGGACTATGAATTCCCAGAGGGATTCAAACCCGTAAACATAGAGGCATATGATGGAACGACAGACCCTGGAGTTTGGATCGAGGATTATATCCTGCACATACACATGGCTAGAGGAGATGATCTCCACGCCATAAAATATTTACCCCTTAAGCTTAAAGGGCCAGCCCGGCATTGGCTTAAAAGCCTTCCCGAAAACACAATTGGAAGCTGGGAAGAGCTCGAGGACGCTTTCCGAGCAAACTTTCAAGGGACCTATGTCCGCCCTCCTGATGCAGACGATCTTAGTCACATAACTCAACAACCTGGAGAATCAGCTCGGCAGTTCTGGAATAGATTCCTCACTAAAAAGAATCAGATAGTCGACTGTCCGGACGCTGAAGCCTTAGCAGCTTTCAGGCATAACGTCCGAGACGAATGGCTCGCCAGAGACCTCGGCCAAGAAAAGCCAAGAACAATGGCCGCACTAACAAGCCACATGACCCGCTTTTGTGCAGGGGAGGACAGCTGGTTGGCAAGGTGCAGCCCCAGCGACCCAAGTACATCCGAAACTAGGGATGGAAACGGAAAACCGCGACGCAACAAGGACCGTCACTGGACTAGACAAAAGTCCGAAGAGCACGGCAGTCAATGCCGGATTCAAAGGCTCACGACAAAATCAGGAAAAATCGCCCCCCAGGATAACAAGGATGATCCATCCAACCTAAATAAAATCCTGGACAGGATATGTCAGATACACAGTACTCCCGAGAAGCCTGCTAACCATACCGACAGAGACTGTTGGGTTTTCAGACAATCCGGCAGACTCAATGCTGAACACAAGGGGCTCGACACACCAAGCGAAGACGAGGACGAACCCCAAAAGCAGAGCACCAGGAAACAAAAGAACTTCCCACAAGAAGTAAAAACAGTGAACTCACTTCACATAACAAAACGTGCGGCGCCCGTAAAGGTACGCACCACACGGCCCAAAGGGTCCTGCCACTGGTTGTCAAAAACGATCATCTTCGATCAGCTAGATTATTCTAGGAATATCAAGAATGTAGGCTGGACTGCCTTGATACTCGATCCAATAATTGGCGGCCTCCAGTTTTCAAATGTCCTTATGGACGGCGGCAGTGGACTAAACCTGATATATCAGGATACAATCCAGCACATGGGGATAAACCCAGCAAGAATGCGCCGCAGCAAAACCTCCTTTCAAGGGGTAATACCGGGTCCAGACACCCATTGTATGGGTTTTCTCCGGCTCGAAGTCATATTCGGCTCTGCCGATAACCTCCGCCGCGAAAAGCTGACCTTCCATATCGTCCCATTCTCAAGTCGCTATCAAGCACTACTGGGACGCGAAGCTTTCACTCACTTTAACACAATACCACATTATGCATCTCTTACGCTTAAGATGCCCGGTCCACGAGGCATCATCTCTTTGAAGGGGAAGCACTAAAGTGCGCCGCCCCAAGCGGAGGACTGTGCGGCCGCTTTGACAGCCCCACAGCAAAATGGCCTCACCGGCCAAAAAACTTCGAAATAGGTCATTCAAGACCACGAACGCGGATAGACGAGTTCGGTGCAAAATCATCATTGATGCAGGCCTAGAAGCCATATACCCCCGCACTAGGGATTCCACGCATACACAATAAGAGACAATAAAGCTCAATCTTATATATCTTACTTTATACTTTGCTTATTTTAAACTTTTTCGGCACGACCCGTTTTCAACTCAGTTCCTCTCTTTTACAGATGAACGTCGTGCGACGCCCGTCCAGGATACGGCACAACGGAGACACAGGCACAAACGTGCAGTAGGGACCCGTCCTAAAGGATTCTTTTTAGATTAAGACCCTGCGTAAACCTTTTTTACTGTCTCTTGTTGCTACACATCCCCTGGTTTTTTCTTTTTGATATAACCAAGGAGGAGGCTGGCGTCTTGGCATGTGGCCACGTCAGAATTTTTGCACGTACCTGGACACTAGGGGCTTTTTTAATAAAGAGTGTTGTTTCGCCCGCACTCATAAAGACCGAACACCTTAGGGAGTGTTCAGCGTCGTGAGTTTTGGCACTATATGCATCAGCTCCGAATCATGTCTTTGGTAAAATGTTGGGTTGCCCGGCTCCTGAGTTCGGCTACCTTACGTTCCGCTCTATCGGCTAAGGTAGCACTAGGAGAACTACTGCGATTGTGCCCTGGTTCGGCCGGGCGAGCACCTCAGTAGAGAAAGCCGAAAACTGACTGTCATGATGTAGCGTGAGACTGGTCAGCCACTCGATGACCTATCGGAATCTATCGGATTCCTCCGCTTTAACGAAGGGCCGCTTCCCTGTCAGGCACATACGCGCCCCGAACTCGGACGAGCGCAGTTGCCACCAAGGAGCTACCTAAATAGTCTCATTGTCAAACTCCTATGGCTAAGTGAAAGTGTTAAAGCATTATAGTCCGGTTGCCTGGCCCGCTGCGCTATCACCTCCTTTGTAGGACCAAGACGTTGGGTTAAGTGTGAAAATGCGTCTTCTGCGAGCACCCCCGCACTATGTGCGTGGGGGCTGAAGCCAACGACTGCCATCTTTCAGATTCTATATATATATATATATATATATATATATATATATATATATATATATATATATATATATATCTTAAAACGGCCGCACAGGAGGTGTTCCTAATACTTGGAGGCACAAGTATAAAAAAGGCCACTACAGTTTATCAAAATATTACTTTATAATTACATATGCTATTATAACATAGCATCTTTTGGGCACTGTGTCTCTATTACACGAGCGCCTTCAAGAACTTCCTGAAAATAGTGCTCGGAGGGTACTTGGCTTTTGTCCGAATCTCGGGACGCAACAACAATGGTCTCCATCTCTGCCCAGTATGTCTTAACACGGGCAAGAGCCATCCTAGCTCCCTCTATGCATGCTGACCTCTTCATTGCATTTATACGCGACACCGCGTCAAGGAATTGCTGCACCAAGCTGAAATAACTCTTCGGCTCCGATCTCCCCGGCCACAGGTGACCCATGACGTACTTCATGGTGAGTCCAGACAACCTATTCAGTTCGGCCCATTGAGCCAAACGATCATCCACTTCCAGTGGATGCTCTGGATTGTGAAACTGCGACCAGAAAAGCTTTTCCACTTCGCGATCTTTCTAATCTCGAAAGTGTTCGGTCGCATCAGCAACACTCGCTGCCAAGTCCAGATAGGTATCCTCCACACTCCACATCCGGTCCAACGGAGCAAACTTCGGATCACAAAATTTCCTTCGCAGCATAAAGGGCTTTCCAGCCGCAATCTGTTCGGCCTGACGGAGCTCCTCCTTCGCAGCTCTCATCGCAGAGGCGCGTCCTTGGCATTGGCAACGGCCTTCTCTAAGTCCATCTGTTTCGCCTGGTCTTCTTTTTCAAGAAGTCTGCAACGGTCTGTAGCGCTTTTTAACTTTTCGGCCAGCTCGGCCATCTCTTCCTTGCTTCGGCAATGAGCAGCCTGTTCGGCTCTCAGCTCTTCAAGGGCTTTCCTGGTGGCTGCATCACTTTCGCTGGCTTGTTCTTTAGCTCGGGCAAGTTCTGCCCTAAGACTCTCCACGACGGCCGCACCATCTGCGTCAAGCACACACATCGTAAGACACAAGCATAAAACTGTTCTTACCTGATGCCGCCCGAGGAATTACATACCTTGAGCCTCATCAAGCCGCTTATTGACAAGCGTGATGTCGGCATCTGCCACGTCCAGTTGTCGTTTTAGTTCGGCAAAATCGTCAGTTCGGCTCGATTCCAGACACCCTGCTGCCTACATTCAAAGGCGACATCTTAGACCTGGGATTATGATCCTCCGCGTGCCGTCATTTCTTGACGATGCGTAGAGTCTAAGGGGCTACTATCTACACAGGGCGCATCTTATTCATGCGCAACTGACAAAAGCATACATTATCTAATGTACCTCGAAACCCGTCAGTAAACTTTTGACGGCCTCATACAATCCGCTCTCTGTGGATGAAATCCTTTCAATCACCGTGCCCATCAATGCGCGGTGCTCCTCCGAGATAGAAGCTCGCCCCAGCAGAATCTTTAGCTCCTCCGGCCGAGCACCAGACGGTGCCGGGCTCGTCCCATGACCTCTTTCGAAGGCCGGACATGGAGAACCTCGGGGGCCCGCATAGCTACCTTCTGCCCCTGCCGGATTCGGAGAAACCCTCCGCGACGACACCTCAGGGTTGCCCGCCTTGCTAGGCGGCATGGCAGGGGGAGGCGTCCTGCTCTCCATCATCTCTGGAAGGAGATCCCCCGAAGACAAGCTCTGCTGAGAAGGGCTGAGGTCCGAGCTACAAGGTAAATGTTTGGTTAATCTTCTCAAATATAAATCAAGGATTTCCCTCATCCCTCAAAAGGAAAATCTTTCTCCACTTACGGCTCGTTGGAGGGATGATCCCCTTGAGGGCGTAGTCCGGCCGAGGAACTCCCCGGCGTCGGACCCTCTGATGAGGATTTTCTCCCCCGCTTCGAGGCCATGTTTTCCGGGTTGTCAGAGGCGGCTCTCTTCTTCCCCTTAGGAGAGGAATTGTCGGTTCCTCCCTTCGGAGCAGCCTCCTTCAAGGAGGCCACAGCTCCCTTGTTCTCCCCCTCCAAAGGCATTATATCTAGCATCCTGACCAGCATGGGATCCGGCCTGGTTTCAGGAAGGGGAGCCGGACACCTGATCAGCTTTGCCTTCGCTATCCACTCCTGTTTAAAAGGACGACTCTTTTAGGGGCAAATCTTCTGACAATTATACGGATAGAAGGTCCGGGCACAAGGTTGCTTACTTGAGTATCCAGGCGATTGCAGCTTAGGCCTTCGTCCTCGGTTAAATCCGGACACATCTCTTGTGATCCGAAGAACAGTCTATACATCTCCGCGGGTGTTGCGCCCATAAAGTTCTGGAGAGCTCGCGGTCCCTCTGGATTAAACTCCCACAGGCAAAGGGGGCGACGTTTGCCGAGCAATATTCGGCGAATCAGCATGACCTGCGTCACCTTGACCAAGCTGAGGTCTCCTTCCAAGAGATCCTTAATTCGGCCCTGTAACAAGGGCACGTCTTTGGGCAAACCCCAATCTAACCCTCTGTTAACCCATGACGCTAGCCGTGGTGGGGGACCCGAGCGAAAGGCAGGAAGCGCCACCCACTTGGCGCTCCGGGGAGCGGTGATATAAAACCACTCTCGTTGCCACAAGCCCAGCTCCTCTTGAAAAGAGCCCTCGGGCCATGGAGCATCAGCATTTCTGCTTATAACAGCGCCTCCGCACTGTGCGTGCCGTCCCTTGATCATCTTCGGCTCCACTTTGAAAGTCTTGATCCATAATCCAAAGTGAGGGGTAACACGGAGGAACGCTTCGCATACAATGATAAACGAGGAGATATGGAGGATGGACTCCGGAGCTAAGTCGTGGAATTCCAGCCCGTAATAAAACAGCAGTCCCCTCACAAAGGGATCCATCGGGAAGCCTAACCCTCGAAGGAAGTGAGATACGAATACTACGCTCTCAACGGGCTGGGGACTGGGGATAGCCTGCCTTTGAGCAGGAAACCTGTGCGGAATTTCGGCGGTCAAGAACTTAGCCTCTCTCAACTTTAGCACGTCCTCCTCCGTGACGGAGGAGGGCATCCATCAGCCTTGAAGGTCGGAACCGGACATTGTCAAAGGTCTGAGGCGCCCGGAATCTGGAGCCTAGGGTGTTGGAACTCGAGGCGACGGGCGAACTTGTTTTGGGATTGGAGAAAAGGAGTAAGGCCTTGGTCTCTTTATAAGAGGTTGAATACCAGGAGCCCTCCCCATAACCGTTTGGGACTCGCCTTTAATCGAGAAAACATGCTAACGGGCATGATCGGGTTACCCACGTCCGTATTGATGAGAATCCCGTAAAAAGGGGGCACACGATCTCTACTTTGACAAGACGTGCCAAGGAAACCACCTCGCAAAGCACGCTGAGGTGGAAAAGTGAAAATGATTCGGGTGAAGGACTTGGCTGTAGTGTGATGACGCACTGCGGAATACGTCAGCAGATTTGATTTGTGTTAATATTATTCTCTCTATGGCAATATGTGGAAGCTTATTTTGCAGAGCCGGACACTACTCTTGGTGTTTACAATCTTCTATGAAGGACTTGGAGGAGGAACCCGCCTTGCAATGTCGAAGACAATTTGCACGCCGGACTCGTCGTCATTGAAGCCTGGTTCAGGGGCTACTGAGGGAGTCCTGGATTAGGGGGTGTTCAGGTAGCCGGACTATACCTTCAGCCGGACTCCTGGACTATGAAGATACAAGATTGAAGACTTCTTCCCGTGTCCGGATGGGGCTTTCCTTGGCGTGGAAGGCAAGCTTGGCGATGCGGATATTAAAGATCTCCTACCATTGTAACCGACTCTGTGTAACCCTAACCCTATCCGGTGTCTATATAAACCGGAGGGTTGTAGTCCATAGGCAATCAACTTCATATACAACAATCATACCATAGGCTAGCTTCTAGGGTTTAGCCTCCTTGATCTCGTGGTAGATCTACTCTTGTACTACCCATATCATCAATATTAATCAAGCAGGACATAGGGTTTTACCTCCATCAAGAGGGCCCAAACCTAGGTAAAACATCGTGTTCCCTGCCTCCTGTTACCATCCGGCCTAGACGCACAGTTCGGGACCCCCTACCCGAGATCCGCCGGTTTTGACACCGACAAAAATACTTAGAGATAAAATCATCTTTGCACTTGTACCAAGAATCAATACTATTTTTAGGCAAAGACGAAAACCAAGCTTTAGCACGATCTCTAAGCGAAAAAGGAAATAGCTTCAACTTAACAATATCATTATCCACATCTTTCTTCTTTTGCATATGACACAAATCAACGAAGCTATTTAGATGGGTAGCGACATCTTCACTAGGAAGGCTGGAAAACGGATCTTTCATGACAAGATTCAGCAAAGCGGCATTAATTTCACAAGATTCAGCATCGGTAAGAGGAGCAATCGGAGTGCTAATAAAATCATTGTTGTTGGTATTGGTAAAGTCACACAATTTAGTGTTATCTTGAGCCATCATGACAAGCAAGCAACCCAACACACAAGCAAACAAAAAGCAAGCGGGCAAAAAGAGGCAAATAGAGAAAGAGAGGGAGGATAGAGAGAGAGAGGGCAAGTAAAACGGCAAGGGTGAAGTGGGGGAGAGGAAAACGAGAGGCAAATGGCAAATAATGTAATGCGGGAGATAAGGGTATGTGACGGGTACTTGGTATGTTGACTTTTGCGTAGACTCGGCGCTAGAAATGGCTCGTTGTCGGAAGTCAAATCTTGACTTGCACGAACCTCCCCGGTAACGACGCCAGAAATGGCTCATTGTCGGGAGTCAAATCTTGACTTGCGCGAACCTCCCTGGCAACGGCGCCAGGAATTCTTGTTGCTACCTCTTGAGCACTGTGTTGGATTCCCCGAAGAGGAAAGGATGATGCAACAAAGTAGCGTAAGTATTTCCCTCAGTTTTTGAGAACCAAGGTATCAATCCAGTAGGAGGTTGCACGCACGTCCCTAGTACCTGCACAAAACAAATAACTCCTTGCAACCAACACGATAAGGGGTTGTCAATCCCTTCAAGGTCACTTACGAGAGTAAGATCTAATAGATATGATAAGATAATATTTTTGGTATTTTTGTGATAAAGATGCAAAGTAAAATAAAATCAAAGGGCAAAGGAAATAACTAAGTATTGGAGTATTAATATGATGAAGATAGACTCGGGGGCCATAGGTTTCACTAGTGGCTTCTCTCATGAGCATAAGTATTTTACGGTGGGTGAACGAATTACTATTGAGCAATTGACAGAATTGAGCATAGTTATGAGAATATCTAGGTATGATCATGTATATAGGCATCACGTCCGAGACAAGTAGACCGACTCCTGCCTACATCTACTACTATTACTCCACTCATCGACCGCTATCCAACATGCATCTAGAGTATTAAGTTCATGAAAACAGAGTAACGCCTTAAGCAAGATGACATGATGTAGAGGGATAAATTCATGCAATATGATAAAAACATCCTGTTATCCTCGATGGCAACAATACAATACGTGCCTTGCTGCCCCTACTGTCACTGGGAAAGGACACCGCAAGATTGAACCCAAAGCTAAGCACTTCTCCCATTGCAAGAAAGATCAATCTAGTAGGCCAAACCAAACTGATAATTCGAAGAGACTTGCAAAGATAACCAATCATACAAAAAAGAATCCAGAGAAGATTCAAATATTGTTCATAGATAAACTTGATCATAAACCCACATTTCATCGGTCTCAACAAACACACCGCAAAGTGAAGATTACATCGAATAGATCTCCATAAGAGAGGGGGGAACTTTGTATTGAGATTTAAAAAGAGAGAAGAAGCCATCTAGCTAATAACTATGGACCCGAAGGACTGAGGTAAACTACTCACACTTCATCGGAGAGGCTATGGTGTTGATGTAGAAGCCCTCCGTGATGGATGCCCACTCCGGCGGAGCTCCGGAACAGGCCCCAAGATGGGATCTCGTGGATACAGGAAGTTACAGTGGTGGAATTAGGGTTTTGGCTCCGTATATGATCGTTTGGGGGTACATAGGTATATATAGGAGGAAGGAGCACGTCGATGGAGCAACTGGGGGCCCACGAGGGTGGAGGGCGCGCTTGGGCGGGGGGGGGGGTCGGCGCGCCCCCTACCTCGTGGCCTCCTCCTTTGTTTCTTGACGTAGGGTCCAAGTCTCCTGGATCATGTTTGGTGAGAAAATCACGTTCCCAAAGGTTTCATTCCGTCTGGACTCTCTTTGATATTCCTTTTCTTCAAAACCCTAAAATAGGCAAAACAAACAACAATTCTGGGCTGGGCCTCCGGTTAATAGGTTAGTCCCAAAAATAATATAGAAGTGGATAATAAAGCCCAATAATGTCCAAAACAGTAGATAATATAGCATGGAGCAATCAAAAATTATAGATACGGTTGAGACGTATCAAGCATCCCCAAGCTTAATTCCTACTCGTCCTCGAGTAGGTAAATGATAAAAATAGAATTTTTGATGTGGAATGCTACTAGGCATAATTTTAATGTAATTCTTCTTAATTGTGGTATGAATATTCAGATCCGAAAGATTCAAGATAAAAGTTCATATTGACATAAAAATAATAATACTTCAAGCGTACTAACTAAGCAATTATGTCTTCTCAAAATAACATGGCCAAAGAAAGTTCATCCCTACAAAATCATATAGTTTAGTCATGCTCCATTTTCGTCACACAAGAATGCTCTCATCATGCACAACCCCGATGACAAGCCAAGCAATTGTATACTTTAGTAATCTCAAACCTATAAACTTTCATGGAATATATGAGCGCGAGCCGTGGACATAGCACTATGGGTGGAATAGAATGATGATGGGGGTTATGTGGAGAAGACAAAAAGGAGAAAGTCTCACATGAACGAGGCTAATCAATGGGCTATGGAGATGCCCATCGATTGATGTTAATGCGAGGAGTAGGGATTGCCATGCAACAAATGCACTAGAGCTATAAATGTATGAAAGCTCAACAAAAGAAACTAAGTGGGTGTGCATCCAACTTGCTTGCTCACGAAGACCTAGGGCACTTGAGGAGGCCCATTGTTGGAATATACAAGCCAAGTTCTATAATGAAAAATTTCCACTAGTATATGAAAGTGACAAAACAAAAGACTCTGTATCATGAAGATTATGGTGCTACTTTGAAGCACAAGTGTGGCAAAGGATAGTAGCATTTTCCCTTCTCTCTTTTTCTCTCATTTTTTGGCCTTCTCTTTTTTATGGCCTTTGTCCTTTTTTATTCCTCACTTGGGATAATGCTCTAGAAAATGATGATCATCACACTTCTATTTATTTACAACTCAATGATTACAACTTGATGCTAGAACAAAATATGACTCTATATGAATGCCTCCGGCGGTGTACCGGGATATGCAATGAACCAAGAGTGACATGTATGAAAGAATTATGAACGGTTGCTTTGCCACAAATACTATATCAACTACATGATCATGCTAAGAAATATGACAATGATGAATGTGTCATGATAAATGGAATGGTGGAAAGTTGCATGGCAATATATCTCGGAATGACTATGGAAATGCCATAATAGGTAGGTATGGTGGCTGTTTTGAGGAAGATATAGTGAGGTTTATGTGTGAAAGAGCGTATGATATCACGGGGTTTGGATGCACCGGCGAAGGTTGCACCAACTCTCAATGTGAGAAAGGGCAATGCACGGTACCGAAGGGGCTAGCAATGATGGACGGGTGAGAGTGTGTATAATCCATGGACTCAACATTAGTCATAAAGAACTCACATACTTATTTCAAAAATCTACAAGTCATCAAAAACCAGGCACTACGCGCATGCTCCTAGGGGGATAGATTTGTAGGAAAAGACCATCGTTCGTCCCCGACCGCCACTCATAAGGAGGACAATCAAAGAACACCTCATGTTTCAAATTTGTTACATAAAGTTTACCATACGTGCATGCTACGGGACTTGCAAACTTCAACACAAGCATTTCTCAAATTCACAACTACTCAACTAGCACGACTTTGATATTTTTACCTCCATATCTCAAAACAATTATCAAGCATCAAACTTCTCTTAGTATTCAAAACACTCATAAGAATTTTTTTACTAATCTTGAATACCTAGCATATTAGGATTATTTAATAAAATTACCATGCTATTTAAGACTCTCAAAATAATCTAAGTGAAGCATGAGAGATCAATAGTTTCTATAAAACAAATCCACCACCGCGCTCTAAAAGATATAAGTGAAGTACTAGAGCAAAACTATATAACTCAAAAGATATAAGCGAAGCACATAGAGTATTCTAACAAATTCCAAATCATGTATGGCTCTCTAAAAAGATTTGTACAGCAAGGATGATTGTGGTAAACTAACAAATAAAGACTCAAATAATACAAGACGCTCCAAGCAAAACACATATCATGTGGTGAATAAAAATATAGCTCCAAGTAAAGTTACTCATAGAAGTAGACGAAAAGAGGGGATGCCTTCCGGGGCATCCCCAAGCTTTGGCTTTTACGTGTCCTTAGATTATCTTGGGGGTGCCATGGGCATCCCCAAGATTAGGCTCTTGCCACTCCTTGTTCCATAATCCATCAAATCTTTACCCAAAACTTGAAAACTTCACAACACAAAACTGAAAGTAGAAAATCTCGTGAGCTCCGTTAGCAAAAGAAAACAAAAGACCACTTCAAGGTACTGTAATGAGCTCATTCTTTATTTATATTGGTGTTAAACCTACTGTATTCCAACTTCTCTATGGTTTATAAACTATTTTACTAGCCATAGATTCATCAAAATAAGCAAACAACACACGAAAAACAGAATCTGTCAAAAACAGAAAAGTCTGTAGTAATATGTAACTAGCGCAAGATATGGAACCCCAAAAATTCTAAAATAAATTGCTGGACATTAGGAATTTATCTATTAATCATGTGCAAAAATAATTAACTAAATATCACTTTCCAAATAAAAATGGCAGCAGTTTTCGTGAGCGCTAAAGTTTCTGTTTTTTACAGCAAGATATTAAGACTTTCCCCAAGTCTTCCCAATGGTTCTACTTGGCCCAGACACTAATTAAACACAAAAACACAACCAAAACAGAGGATAGGTAAATTATTTATTACTAAACAGGATCAAAAAGCAAGGAATAAAAATAAAATTGGGTTGCCTCCCAACAAGCGCTATCGTTTAACGCCCCTAGCTAGGCATAAAAAGCAAGGATAAATCACACAAAGTCTTTGGAATCATGGAAACACTAGCACCCAAATCACACAAAGCATAGCATTCATTATCTTTAATTTTAATTTTAATAGTTGTTTCCCACTCATCATAAAGTTTTCTAGGGATAGAAACTTCCAACTCAAGTTTTGCTTCATAAGATTGCATCAAGGCATCAACGATATGTTTAGTAAACGCTTTATTTTGACTATAAGCATGAGGAGAATTTAGCACGTATTGCAAGAAGGAAATACAATAAATCAAAGAGCAATTTTCATAATTAAATTCCTTGAAATCCATAATAGTGGGTTCATCAACATCTAGGGTTTTAATTTCTTCGATCCCACTTTCATCAAATTTAGCATCAAGATTTAAAAAACAACAATTCTGGGCTGGGCCTCCGGTTAATAGGTTAGTCCCAAAAATAATATAAAAGTGGATAATAAAGCCCAATAATGTCCAAAATAGTAGATAATATAGCATGGAGCAATCAAAAATTATAGATACGTTGGAGACGTATCGATTCTCCAAAAAGAAGAAGTAGAAGAGAAGAATCACCATCAAGAGAGAGAAGGAGTAGAGATGATCGTTATGAACGAAGAACATCCCGGAGAAGCAAGGATTCGGAAAGGAAGGACAAGTCATCAAGGAGCTACAGAAAACTAAGACATCAAGCTCATGTTGGTGAATGGGTATCCGGCTTCGACTCCGACAATCACTACGAGAGAAGCTATCACTCCGACTCCGAATATACTCAAGATGAAGGTGTTGCCGGTCTAGCACTTGTGTCACCCAACTCCTACGACATATTTGATTCACCAAATGAAGGACTTAGAAGATGCTTCATGGATAAAGGCCCAAAGGTATCACACCCCGAGTACGTTGATTTCAATAGTGATGAAGATGACTTGTTAGGTGATGATGATTTACTTGTTGACAACTCTAGTGATGAATACTATGATGAAACATCAATTAATCATGCTAATCAAGATAAAACGAATGACAATGATAAGGAGAGGATTTAGATTCTAACTAAATAACTAAACACTCTTAAGTTAGCTCATGAAACTATCTTAGGAGATCATTGAGAACTTTTAAGGACTCATGAGAAATTACGTTTTGAAAAGCTCAACCTTGAGCAAGAGCATGAGTCCTTAAAGGCAATCAATGATGATCTTCGCAAGAAAATTTCTTCTTACATTGCCAAGCGTTTACTCTTATCCACTTACATGCCTCAAGTCAAGTCTAGTAACAAGAACAAGAAAGATTCTTCCTCTAGTAGTGACAATAATCATGTCAAATCCAATGTTGTTGCTTCTAGTAGTTCTCTTGATTCCACTAATGATTCTCTTAGCCAAGTTACACTTGAGCAAGAAAATAGCTTATTGAAGGGAATTATAGAGAAAGGTGTTTACAAGAGCCTTGCCAGGAGTAAGCAATTCGAGGAAATTGTACGCAAGCAAGGAAGACACCGGAAGAACCAAGGTGTTGGTTTTGAACGAAAGTTCAATGCCAATGGAGTTGAGTGGGAAGAAGATCAATACCCCAAGACGAAGTTTGTCTCTCAACATGAGAAGTATGATCCTACTTTCTTCAAGGGGACACAAGCTCAAGATGATCTTCCACCACAAGACCACAAGCAAAAAGGCAAGGATAAGCTTCAAGAGGAAATTGATGCATTTGAAGAAGCACCCAAGGCCTTGGTCAAGTGGGTTCCCAAGACTACATCAAGTTCTACTTCATCAAGTACGACTACAACTCCAAGGATTCCCATCAAGATGATGTGGATCCCGAAGAAGAAGAACTAGAGAGTTCTTGAGGGTGACTCCGCCAACATACTTCACTCTTAACATTTTGGCAAGAACAAGTGCAATCAACTTCCACATCTTGCACTAGTTCAAGGAGTCACAAACCCTCTTGTTGGTAAGACAAGGGACAAGGCAACCTAATGCTTTCGTAGGCATCATCTTGTGTGTGCATCACTCTATGTCTATGGATATCCTTGTTTGTTCCTTGTGGGACTAACCTGTGTAGGTATTGAAAGTGCAACTCACTCCAAAGGATTGCTCCAAATGATCTACATCAACATTGAGCATCCACATCTTCAACACCTACATGAAGTCATCATCGACAAAACCCAAGGTTAGTTCATCCCTCTTAGGGGGGATCTCACATCTAGGGGGAGCTTTACTCTAAAATTGAGCTAAAGCAACTCTAATGGTGTGAACACAACAACACTTTATGTAAAAATGGTAACCCCATTTGTGCTTAAACGATGAGTATGACCTATGATCAAATGTTCTCATTTGACTCCTAAGTCAATATACTCATATATAGATACCTAGTCATCGCCAATTGCTTGGTAGATGCTAGAATTGGTTGTGCATGCTTTGCCACATATTTCATTTGCCATTTTATTGTGTGAGCATGTTGGTTGCATAATTTACTCATTCGAGGACATCCACTTGTTGTTTTGATTGTTTGGTTCCTTTTTCTTTTGCCAAGTGGATGGACAAGAATGCCTAAGAACCTCCTCTAGCTATCTATGCTTTTCTCGTCTCAAACTCTATTCATGCTACATCACAAAGTTTGATCAAGTCAGATTCGAACCACTCTGTGTGAGGAGCACTTGGAGTCCCCGATTCGTCATAGACTTAAACTTCCAAAACTTCTTTGTGCGTTTCGGTCTGACCGATTCATCCATTTCAGTCATACCGAGATCACTAAGTCGATCTAGGTTTTCAATCTCGGTGCAACCGATTTGAACTTTTCGGTCACACGAGTTTCAGTAACTGCTTGCAGTTATGAATCTCGGTGCCACCGAGTTGTCCCACTCAGTCACACCGACAGGGTCAGGCTATATATATCCCCGGGCCAAAATTTTGAAATTTTTCCGAACCCCTTCGCCCGCGCTCAGCCCGCTCTACCTCCCTGGGTCTCCGGATCATCCTTCTCATCGCCAGCTGCCTCCCGCCGCTGGTCTCCACCGCCATCAATGGGAATCGTCTCCGCCGTTGCCGCCGTAGCAGGTCCATCGCCGCACTTATGGTATGGACTTGATCCTTGTGCTAATCCCCCTCCGATTCTTAGCACATTGTTTTGCTATGTATCTTGCCACGATTGAGATCACTCTATCCAGCGAAATCACTCTGTAGTTTAGTCGTGGATTGAAAATTTAGGGTTAGGTTTCTGCCGAAATCATCTCGGACCAACCGAGTTGTTGAAATCGGTTCCACCGATTTGGCTAAGGCCATTGCACATGTGATTCTCGGTCTGACCGAGAATTGCAAATCGGTGTGACCGAGTTCAATACTTTGTGAAACCCTAGCAGTCTCAGTGCCACCGAACTGTGACTCGGTCTGACCGAGTTCACTAGTTTAGGTTCCAAAAGCTGCTTTGGTATCACCGAGTTTTCGAATCGGTAGATCCAAAATGCTTTCTGTGGAAAACTAAAACTAAGTTTTTGACTCATTATTTTGCAAAAACCTTTGTACTTTGTGATGCTCATCCAATCTAACTCATCTATAATCTATTCACAGGGTCTGCTGTCAGTGTTTGCATCATGTCAGATCAGAGTGACAGTCAGAACAAGTCCGAGGAGCAAGTTAACATGAGTGAGGGAACTAGTCCCTCTAGTAGCTTTGATGAGGGAAGCAGGAGTACACCCAGCAACTTGCCTAAGGCAGCCACCAGGACCAGAAAGAAGAGAACCTCAGATTCTGAGGATGAGGACAATGTGACTGTTGAGGAAGAGGCCACCTCAAAGAGGAAAGTTCTGAAAAAGGAATATGGCATAGCTGCTGCCACTAAGCCAGGAATGAAGCAAAAGGTTCCTGCCAAGAGAGTTCCCATGTCAAAGGCCAGAACATCCACTCAAGAGACTTTGGGATCTGCACCCAAAGAACAGGTTGTGGCAGAAAATAAAAGGAAGGAAAGGGTCAAGAAGACCACTGCCAAAGTGCCTGGGAGATCTTCAATAATGAGAGATTCTGAAGAAGAGGAAGAGGAAGAGGATGCCGCACCAGCACCCAAAGCTCAAAAGCTTATGGGAGATGCTATAAGGGCAGGGGTTGTTCCATCTAAGCCCAGAACTGCTCCTAAGGCTGCTGCTCCAGCTCCAAAGCCAAAACCCAAGAGGAGCACCAGGAACATCCTTGCTAAGGAGAAGAACAAGGCCCCAGTGCCTCAAGCTACTGAAGAAGAAGATGATTCTGTCGTTTTGAGGAAGTTGAAGCCCAAAATTCCAGATCACAATGATGCTCACCCAGTTGCAAAGAACATGAAAATCAGGAAGGATTCATGATTGAGGCTATAGAGAGAGTCTGATCCATATGCCACCAGGAGAAGGACTGCTGTGGACTACAGGTTCCATACAAAGGAACAACATGACTTCTATGAGACTATTTTACTTGAGAAGAAGCCCATAGTGTGTGACATGAGATGGGTTGATTGGAAATTCATTGAGGAAAATGAGGATCACTTCCCTGGTGTATATGACAGCTTCAAGGCATGTGGAGTCGATGAGTTTGTGGCTCAGAAGCTCACAAAGTGGAATGATGAGCTTATTATGCAGTTCTACTCCACAACTCATTTCTACCCAGATGGAAGGATTGTCTGGATGTCTGAAGGCACTAGGTACTAGTCAACGGTTGAAGAATGGGCAAAATTGACGAATGCTCCTGAGGAGAGTGAAGATGACTTGAATGTCTATGCCAAGAAGAAGAAGGATCACAACACCATGGCACATATGTACAAAGAGATCCCAGATGCTGCTCTTGAGACACACAAGTTTGGATCAGTACATTACCTTCTGTCAGGTTTGCCAACAATCAATTGGATCCTCAGGCACACTCTCTTGCCAAAGTCAGGTGATCACAAGATGACCAGAGGCCATGCAATTAACCTGCTTCACATATTTGATGTGCCTCAAAAGTTCAAAGTCATGAGCCTAATTGTGGAAACCATAAAGAGAACAACTGTAGATCAGAAGAGAAGTTGTGGGTATGCCCCACAGATCCAGGAGCTAATCAACTCCAAGATGGGCACTAGCACATATCTCTTGGACAAGGAACACATGCCCATCTACCCAGACTTTGAGGACAACACTATGGTGATGGATGAGAATGAACCATCTACTATGCAAGCACAAGCAAAGAGGGAGAAGGCAAGGGCTGAAAAGGCTGCAAAGATGGCAACCATTGATGAGGCATCTCAGTATCTTCTGAAGATCAAGCAAGATCATCTTGGCTACTTTATTGCCTCCACTCTGAGGATTGAGAAGGGATTGGCCACCCTGACTCAAAACCAGGAGAGCTTGGAGAGAATCATGGAGCAGAAGTTCTATGACTTAGATTTGAAGGTCACTGAGATCCAGTCAGTTGTTGAGCAACTTCAAGATGAAGTGCAGGAGAAGAAGGGCAAGTCTACCACTGATGCTTTTGCTAGAGTGCCCAGAGGACAGAGATCTGCTGCAGTGCCTGTTACAGACACCAGAGCAACTTCATCTGCACCAGCTACAGCTTCAGTGCCACCAGCTCCAGCACCCACTCCACCAGCTCCATCTACATCAATTGATGCCTTCGTCCTTGGCGTGTTATCTACACCACCACCTGAAGACCAAGCCTGAGAGTCGATCTAGCACTATGCATTTTTATGAACTTTTTGGTAACTTGTTGCCAAAGGGGGAGAAAATGTATAGATCATAGGCTTCGAGAGAGAGTGTTGCTTTTTATTCTCTCTTATCATTTGGTGGTTAAACTTTGTTTGTTTGTTTGTCTGTGATACTTTATGCTTTTGTGTGATACTTGGATGATCATGTGTTTGATCATATGTTACCTTAATGCTTGTTGGATGACATTATCCTTTTATATCCCCATATGATCATTCACTTTGCTTGGTGATGAGTGCATGTATTTAATTATTATCATTTTGAGCGCTCCACCAAGATGTATGTGACGTGGAAGAGTAGCCCATGTTCCTAACTCATTGTGCATTTGCAGTCCAAAGCAAATCTTAAACTATGCAAAAATTTAGGGGGAGCTCTTGCTTTTCACATACTTCTCAAACGCGACAATGTTCATCACTCTTATTATCATTTGTCGAAGCTTTGATCTATATGTTGTCATCTATTACCAAAAAGGGGGAGATTGAAAGTGCAACTATCCCTAGGTGGTTTTGGTAATTCCTAACAACATATAGCTCATTGAGCTAATGCTATTTCAAGATTAATATCTCAGGAAAGCTCAATGATTGGCATGGCATGGATGAGAAAAGTGGACCCCTCAAAATGCTAAGGACAAAAGGATTGGCTCAAGCTCAAAGCTCAAGACTCTACATTTTCTATTTTAGTGATCCAAGATCACATTGAGTCTAGAGGAAAAGCCAATACTATCAAGGAGGGATGAGGTGTTGCTTAATGAGGCTCTTGCTCAAAATGCTTAGTGATATGCTCCAAAGCCCTCAACTACTTTCTCACATCCACATATGACCTAAACCAAAAGTCAAACTTGGCCCCACCGATTCTTTCTATCCGGCGCCACCGAGTTCAAATGTCATAGCCACTGTTACAAACCCTAGGCAAATCGGTCTCACCGATAGGGATCTCGGTCTCACCGAGATGGGATTGTAATCTCTCTGTTTCCCTTCGTGATGTTTTGGTCCCACCGAGATGAGCGATCGGTCCCACCGAGATTGCAATGTAAACTCTCTGTTTCCCTTTTGTAACATTTCGGTCTCACCGAAATGAGCGAATCGGTCCCAGCGAGTTTACCTGACCAACTCTCTGGTTAGCTTATTACCAAAATCGGTCTCACCGAGTTTGTGTAATCGGTCTCACCAAGATTATGTTATGCCCTAACCCTAACCATATCGGTCCTACCGAGTTGCATGTCGGTCCCACCGAAACTCCTAACGGTCACTAGCTTTGCTGAATCGGTCCGCCGAGTTTATCAATTCGGTCCCACCAAGATTGGCAAGTTGTGTGTAACAGTTAGATTTTGTGTGGAGGCTATATATACCCCTCCACCACCTCTTCATTCATGGACAGAGCCATCAGAACAAACCTACACTTCCAACTTACTTTTTCTGAGAGAGAACCACCTACACTTGTGTTGAGGCTAAGATATTCCATTCTTACTATATGAATCTTGATCTCTAGCCTTCCCTAAGTTGCTTTCCACTCAAATCCTCTTTCCACCAAATCCATATCCTGTGAGAGAGAGAGTTCAGTGTTGGGGAGACTATCATTTGAAGCACAAGAGCAAGGAGTTCATCATCAACACACCACTTGTTACTTCTTGGAGAGTGGTGTCTCCTAGATTGGCTAGGTGTCACTTGGGAGCCTCCGACAAGATTGTGGAGTTGAACCAAGGAGTTTGTAAGGGCAAGGAGATCGCCTACTTCGTGAAGATATACCGCTAGTGAGGCAAGTCCTTCGTGGGCGACGGCCATGGTGGGATAGACAAGGTTGCTTCTTCATGGACCCTTCATGGGTGGAGCCCTCCGTGGACTCACGCAGCCGTTACCTTTCATGGGTTGAAGTCTCCATCAACGTGGATGTACGATAGCACCACCTATCAGAACCACGACAAAAACATCCGTGTCTCCTATTTCGTTTGAATCCTCCAAACCCTTCCCTTTACATTCTTGCAAGTTGCATGCTTTACTTTCCGCTGCTCATATACTCTTTGCATGCTTGCTTGAATTGTGGTAAGATTGCTTGACTTGTCCAAAGTTGCTAAAATCTGCCAAGAACTAAAATTGGGAAAAAGGATAAGTTTTTATTTGGTCAAGTAGTCTAATCACCCCCCTCTAGACATACTTTCGATCCTACACCAACCTGCTGCAGGAGCTGAACCAGATGTTATGAACATCTGGCAAAGCAAAGCTGATGACTACTCGATAGTTCAGTATGCCATGCTTTACGGCTTAGAACCGGGACTTCAATGACGTTTTGAACGTCATGGAGCATATGAGATGTTCCAGGAGTTGAAGTTAATATTTCAAGCAAATGCCCGGATTGAGAGATATGAGGTCTCCAATAAGTTCTACAGCTGCAAGATGGAGGAGAATAGTTCTGTCAGTGAATATATACTCAAAATGTCTGGGTATAACAATCACTTGATTCAACTGGGAGTTAATCTTCCAGATGATAGTGTCATTAACATAATTATTCAATCACTGCCACCAAGCTACAAGAGCTTCATGATGAACTATAACATGCAAGGGATGGATAAGACAATTCCCGAGCTCTTTGCAATGCTAAAGGCTGCGGAGGTAGAAATCAAGAAGGAGCATCAAGTGTTGATGGTCAACAAGGCCACCGGTTTAAAGAAAAAGGGTAAAGGGAAGAAGAAAGGGAACTTCAAGAAGAACGACAAACAAGTTGCTGCTCAAGAGAAGAAACCCAAGTCTGGACCTAAGCGTGAGACTGAGTGTTTCTACTGCATAGGGACTGGTCACTGGAAGCGGAACTGCCCCAAGTATTTGGCGGATAAGAAGGATGGCAAGGTGAACAAAGGTATATGTGATATACATGTTATTGATGTGTACCTTACTAAAGCTCGCAGTAGCACCTGGGTATTTGATACTGGTTCTGTTGCTAATATTTGCAACTCGAAACAGGAACTACCGATTAAGAGAAGATTGGCTAAGGACGAGGTGACGATGCGCGTGGGAAATGGTTCCAAAGTCGATGTGATAGTCGTCAGCACACTACCTCTACATCTACCTTTGGGATTAGTTTTAGACCTGAATAATTGTTATTTGGTGCCAGCATTGAGCATGAACATTATATCTGGATCTTGTTTGATGCGATACGGTTATTCATTTAAATCAGAGAATAATGGTTGTTCTATTTATATGAGTAATATCTTTTATGGTCATGCACCCTTGAAGAGTGGTCTATTTTTAATAAACTTGATAGTAGTGATACACATATTTATAATGTTGAAGCCAAAAGATGCAGAGTTGATAATGATAGTGCAACTTATTTGTGGCACTACCGTTTAGGTCATATTGGTGTAAAGCGCATGAAGAAACTCCATTCTGATGCACTTTTGGAATCACTTGATTATGAATCACTTGGTACTTGCGAACCATGCCTCATGGGCAAGATGACTAAAACGCCGTTCTCCGGAACTATGGAGCAAGCAACAGATTTGTTGGAAATCATACATACAGATGTATGTGGTCCGATGAATGTGGAGGCTTGCGGCGAGTATCGTTATTTTCTTACCTTCAAAGATGATTTGAGCAGATATGGGTATATCTACTTGATGAAACATAAGTCTGAAACATTTGAAAAGTTCAAAGAATTTCAGAGTGAAGTGGAAAATCATCGTAACAAGAAAATAAAGTTTCTACGATCTGATCGCGGAGGAGAATATTTGAGTTACGAGTTTGGTCTTCATTTGAAACAGTGCGGAATAGTTTCGCAACTCACGCCACCCGGAACACCACAGAGTAATGGTGTGTCCGAACATCGTAATCGCACTTTACTAGATATGGTGCGATCTATGATGTCTCTTACTGATTTACCGCTATCGTCTTGGGGTTATGCTTTAGAGACAGCTGCATTCACGTTAAATAGGGCACCATCTAAATCTATTGAGACGACGCTTTTATGAACTATGGTTTGTCAAGAAACCAAAGTTGTCATTTCTTAAAGTTTGGGGCTGCGATGCTTATGTGAAAAAGTTTCAACCTGATAAGCTCGAACCTAAATCGGAGAAATGTGTCTTCATAGGATACCCAAAGGAGACTGTTGGGTACACCTTCTATCACAAATCCGAAGGCAAGACATTTGTTTCTAAGAATAGATCCTTTCTAGAGAGGGAGTTTCTCTCGAAAGAAGTGAGTGGGAGGAAAGTAGAACTTGATGTGGTAACTGTACCTGCTCCCTTATTGGAAAGTAGTCCATCACAAAAACCGGTTCCTATGACACCTACACCAATTAGTGAGGAAGCCAATGATGATGATCATGAAACTTCAGATCAAGTTACTACCGAACCTCGTAGGTCAATCAGAGTAAGATCTGCACCAGAGTGGTACAATAATCCTGTTCTGGAGGTCATGTTACTTGACCATGACGAACCTACGAACTATGAGGAAGCGATGATGAGCCCAGATTCCGCAAAATGGCTTGAGGCCATGAAATCTGAGATGGGATCCATGTATGAGAACAAAGTGTGGACTTTGGTTGACTTGCCCGATGACCGGCAAGCCATCGAGAATAAATGGATCTTCAAGAAGAAGACTGACGCTGACTGTAACATTACTGTCTACAAAGCTCGACTTGTTGCGAAAGGTTTTCGACAAGTTCAAGGAGTTGAGTACGATGAGGCCTTCTCACCTGTAGGGATGCTTAAGTCCGTCCGAATCATGTTAGCAATTGCCGCATTTTAAGATTATGAAATTTGGCAAATGGATGTGAAGACTGCATTCCTGAATGGATTTCCGGAAGAAGAGTTGTATATGATGCAACCTGAAGGTTTTATCAATCCAAAGGGTACTAACAAAGTGTGCAAACTCCAGCGATCCATTTATGGAATGGTGCAAGCCTCTCGGAGTTGGAATAAACATTTTGATAGTGTGATCAAGGCATATGGTTTTATACAGACTTTTGGAGAAGCCTGTATTTACAAGAAAGTGAGTGGGAGCTCTGTAGCATTTCTAATATTATATGTGGATGACATATTGTTGATTGGAAATGATATAGAATTTCTAGATAGCATAAAAGGATACTTGAATAAGAGTTTTTCAATGAAAGACCTCCGTGAAGCTGCTTATATATTGGGCATCAAGATCTATAGAGATAGATCAAGACGCTTAATTGGACTTTCACAAAGCACATACCTTGATAAAGTTTTGAAGAAGTTCAAAATGGATCAAGCTAAGAAAGGGTTCTTGCTTGTGTTACAAGGTGTGAAGTTGAGTAAGACTCAATGCCCGACCACTGCAGAAGATAGAGAGAAAAATGAAAAGTGTTCCCTATGCTTCAGCCATAGGCTCTATAATGTATGCAATGCTGGGTACCAGACCTGATATGTGCCTTGCTATTAGTTTAGCACGGAGGTACCAAAGTAATCCAGGAGTGGATCACTGGACAACGGTCAAGAACATCCTGAAAATACCTGAAAAGGACTAAGGATATATTTCTCATTTATGGAGGTGACAAAGAGCTCATCGTAAAAGGTTATGTCGATGCAAGCTTTGACACTGATCCGGAGACTAAATCGCAAACCAGATACATGTTTATATTGAACGGTGGAGCTGTCAGTTGGAGCAGTTCTAAACAAAGCATCGTGGCAGGATCTACGTGTGAAGCGGAGTACATAGCTGCTTCAGAAGCAGCAAATGAAGGAGTCTGGATGAAGGAGTTCATATCCGATCTAGGTGTCATACCTAGTGCATCGGGTCCAATGAAAATCTTTTGTGACAATATTGGTGCAATTGCCTTGGCAAAGGAATCCAGATTTCACAAGAGAACCAAACACATCAAGAGACACTTAAATTCCATCCGCGATCAAGTCCAGGTGGGAGACATAAAGATTTGCAAGATACATACGGATCTGAATGTTGCAAACCCGTTGACTAAGCCTCTCTCACGAGCAAAACATGATCAACACCAAGGCTCCATGGGTGTTAGAATCATTACTGTGTAATATAGATTATTGACTCTAGTGCAAGTGGGAGACTGAAGGAAATATGCCCTAGAGGCAATAATGAAGTTATTATTTATTTCATTATTTGATGATAAATGTTTATTATTCATGCTAGAATTGTATTAACGGGAAACATAATACATGTGTGAATACATAGACAAACAGAGTGTCACTAGTATGCCTCTACTTAACTAGCTCGTTGGTCAAAGATGGTTATGTTTCCTAACCATAGACATGAGTTGTCATTTGATAAACGTGATCACATCATTAGGAGAATTATGTGATTGACTTGATCCATTCCATTAGCTTAGCACTTGATCATTTTAGTTTACTGTTATTGCTTTCTTCATGACTTAT
Source organism: Triticum dicoccoides (assembly GCF_002162155.2). NCBI lineage: Eukaryota > Viridiplantae > Streptophyta > Magnoliopsida > Poales > Poaceae > Triticum > Triticum dicoccoides. The sequence goes on along the minus strand of NC_041392.1, from coordinate 277,624,819 downwards.
ACATGTTCCTATGACTATGAGATTATGAAACTCCCGATTACCGGAGGAACACTTTGTGTGCTACCAAATGTCACAACATAACCGGGTGATTATAAAGGTGCTCTACAGGTGTCTCCTGTGGTACTTGTTGAGTTGGCATAGATCGAGATTAGGATTTGTCACTCCGATTGTCGGAGAGGTATCTCCGGGCCCTCTCGGTAATGCACATCACTATAAGCCTTGCAAGCAATGCAACTAATGAGTTAGTTGCAGGATGATGCATTACGGAACGAGTAAAGAGATTTGCCGGTAACGAGATTGAGCTAGGTATTGAGATACGACGATCGAATCTCGGGCAAGTAACATACCGATGACAAAGGGAACAACGTATGTTCTTAAGCGGTTTGATCGATAAAGACCTTCATAGAATATGTAGGAGCCGATATGAGCATCCAGGTTCCGCTATTGGTTATTGACCGGAGACGTGTCTCAGTCATGTCTACGTAGTTCTTGAACCCGTAGGGTCCGCACGCTTAACGTTCGGTGACGATCGGTATTATGAGTTTATGTGATTTGATGCACCGAAGGTATTTCGGAGTCCCGGATGTGATCACGGACATGACGAGGAGTCTCAAAATGGTCAAGAAATAAAGATTGATATATTGTACAACTATATTTGGATACCGGAAGTGTTCCGGGTGATTTCAAAGAAAACCGGAGTGCTCGAGGGTTACCGGAACCCCCCGGGAGAAGTAAGTGGCCACATGGGCCTTAGTGGAGAGAGAGAGGGCCAGCCAGGGTAGGCCACGTGCCCCCTCCCCCTCCCCCTCTGGTCCGAATTGGACTAGGGAAGGGGGGCGGCGCCCCCCTTTCCTTCTCCCTCTCCTCCTTCCTTTCCCCCTCTTAGTAGGAGTAGGAAAGGTGAGTCCTACTCCTACTAGGAGGAGGACTCCTCCTCCTGGCGCGCCCTGCAAGGGCCGGACGGCCTCCCCCCTTGCTCCTTTATATACGGGAGTAGGGGGGCACCCTAGGACACACAAGTTGATTGTTCCAAGTCATGTGCGGTGCCCCCCTCCACCGTAATCCACCTCGATCATATCGTGGAGTTGCTTAGGCGAAGCCCTATGTCGGTAGCAACATCATCACCGTTATCACGCCGTCGCGCTGATGGAACTCTCCTATGAAGCTCTGCTGGATTGGAGTTCATGGGACGTCATCGAGCTGAACGTGTGCTGAACTCGGAGGTGCCGTACGTTCGGTACTTGGATCGGTCGGATCGTGAAGACGTACGACTACATCAACCGCGTTCTCATAACGCTTCCGCTTACGGTCTACGAGGGTACGTGGACGATACTCTCCTCTCTCGTTGTTATGCATCACCATGATCTTGCATGTGCGTAGGATTTTTTTTGAAATTACTATGTTACCCAACAATATCTTCTATGTGAATATGAACAAACATAAACCATTATGTTGTCTTCCTTGTCCAACGTCAACAATTTTGGCATATAATATTTTGATGGGGGATCACAATCACAAAAGATTTCCATGATAGTGTATTTACATGTGAAAGTTCTCTTCCTTATACTAATTATTCGTGAATTGCTTGTATGACCAATATTGTGATTGTCAAGCCTTGCATTATGGGCTGTTATTACACATTATGTCACAATACTTATGCCTATTCTCTCTTATTTTACAAGCTTTACACGAAGAGGAGAATGCCGGCAGCTGGAATTCTGGGCTGGAAAATGAGCAAATATTAGAGACCTATTCTGCACAGCTCCAAAATCCTGAAACTCCACGGGAGTTATTTTCAGAATATATAAAAAATATTGGGCGAAGGAAGCCCCAGAGGGGGCCACCCACCATCCACGAGGGTGGGGGGCACGCCCTACCCCCTGGGCGCGCCCCCTGCCTCGTGGGCCCCCTGGCAGGCCTCCGGTGCCCATCTTCTGCTATATGAGGTATTTCGTCTGGAAAAAAATCATAAGCAAGCTCACGGGACGAAACTCCACCGCCACGAGGCGTAACCTTGGCGAAACCAACCTAGGGCTCTGGCGGAGCTTTTCTGCCGGGGAAACATCCCTCCGGGAGGGGGAAAGCATCACCATCGTCATAACCCTCGATCCTCTAATCGGGAGGGGGTCAATCTCCATCAACATATTCACCAGCACCATCTCATCTCAAACCCTAGTTCATCTCTTGTATCCAATCTTTGTCTCAGAACCTCAAATTGGTACCTGTGGGTTGCTAGTAGTGTTGATTACTCCTTGTAGTTGATGCTAGTTGGTTTATTCGGTGGAAGACCATATGTTCAAATCCTTTATGTATATTAATACCCCTCTTATTATGAACATGAGATTTGTGAGTAGTTACGTTTGTTCCTGAGGACATGAGATAAGTCTTGCTAAAGTAGTCATGTGAATTTGGTATTCGTTCGATATTTTGATGAGATGTATGTTGTCTCTCCTCTAGTGGTGTCATGTGAACATCGACTACATGACACTTCACCATTGTTTGGGCCTAGGGGAAGGCATTGGGAATTAATAAGTAGATGATGGGTTGCTAGAGTGACAGAAGCTTAAACCCTAGTTTATGCGTTGCTTCGTAAGGGGCTGATTTGGATCCATATGTTTCATGCTATGGTTATGTTTACCTTAATTCTTCTTTCGTAGTTGCGGATGCTTGCGAGAGGGGTTAATCATAAGTGGGATGCTTGTCCAAGTAAGGGTAGTACCCAAGCACCGCTCCACCTAGATATCAAATTATCAAAGTAACGAATGCGAATCATATGAGCATGATGAAAACTAGCTTGACAATAATTCCCATGTGTCCTCGGGAGCGTTTTCCTTTATATAAGAGTTTGTCCAGGCTTGTCCTTTGCTACAAAAAGGATTGGTCCATCTTGTTGCACCTTGTTTACTTTTATTACTTGGTACCCGTTACAAATTACCTTATCACAAAACTATCTGTTACCGATAATTTCAATGCTTGCAAAGAATACCTTACTGAAAACCGCTTGTCATTTCCTTCTGCTCCTCGTTGGGTTTGACACTCTTACTTATCGAAAGGACTACGATAGATCCCCTATACTTGTGGGTCATCAGTGGTGAACCCCTCCGTGATGGTGTCTAGATTGGATTTGGTGGTTCTGGACTCTGCGGCGGCTGGAATTGATTTTCGTCGACTCCCCTAGGGTTTCTGGAATATTGGGTATTTATAGAGTAAAGAGGCAGTCCGGGGGGCACCCAAGGTGGGCACAACCCACCAGGGCGCGCCTCGGGGTTGTGCTCCCCTCGGAGCAGCCCCTAGGTGCTTTTTCGGCCCCATTGGTTGTCTTCTGGTCCAAGAAAAATCCACAAAAAGTTTCGCTGCGTTTGGACTCCATTTGATATTGATTACCCGCGATGTAAAAAACATGCAAAAAACAGCAACTGGCACTTGGCACTATGTCAATAGGTTAGTACCAAAAAATGATATAAATTGACTATAAAATTATTGTAAAACATCCAAGATTGATAATATAACAACATGGAATAATAAAAAAATATAGATACGTTGGAGACGTATCACATGTGATCACATAAAATGTCAGTTGCCCAAGTAAATAGGTGGAGGCGTGGGACTTTGACATCCAAGAGCATGTGCGCTTCCTCCCAGAACCTCTGAGCATGGGAACAGTGAATAAGTGCATGTTCCAAGTCTTCCTCTTTTTCCTGACAAAGTATGCATAAACTGATCTCGTGGATATGCCGAAACTTGAGGGTGCATTCATCGGGAAGTATTCCACAAAGAACCCTCCACCAGAACACTCTCACTTTTGGTACCACTTTGAGAGACCATAATGACTTCCACAACTGTTGCTTACTTACTAAAGATTAGGTAACCTACCCTTCTTCTCGAGCTTGATGCTATTTTTGAATCACTAGAGCATGGTACGTTGACTTAACATTGTAGATGCATGTTCTCTCATGTGCCCATGCCGTAAAATAGTTGGGCCAGAAGAGTCCCGAGCCGTCCACAAGATAGGAGGGCGAGCCCAGGGGGTAGGGCGCGTGACTCGGAGACCCCCCTGACGTGAGACCGACGCAAAAAATTTCTATAAATACAAAAAACCCCGAAAAGAAATCTAGATCGGGAGTTCCGCTGCTAGAAGCCTCTATAGCCACCAAAAACCAATCTAGACCCATTCTGGCACCCTGCCGGAGGGGGGGGTCCCTCTCTAGTGGCCACCTTCATCATCCCGGCACTCTCCATGATGAGGAGGGAGTAGTTCACCCTCGGGGCTGAGGGTATGTACTAGTACCTATGTGTTTGATCTCTCTCTCTCTCTCTCTCTCTCTCTCTCTCTCTCTCTCTCTCTCGTGTTCTTGATTCGGAACGATCTTGATGTATCGCGAGGTTTGCTATTATAGTTGGATCTTATGATGTTTCTCCCCCTCTACTCTCTTGTGATGAATTGAGGTTTCCCTTTGAAGTTATCTTATCGGATTGAGTCTTTAAGGATTTGAGAACACTTGATGTATGTCTTGCATGTGCTTATGTGTGGTGACAATGGAATATCACGTGATCCACTTGATGTATGTTTTGGTGATCAACTTTCGAGTTCCGTGACCTCGTGAACTTATGCATAGGGGTTGGCACACGTTTTCGTCTTGACTCTCCGGTAGAAACTTTGGGGCACTCTTTGAAGTTCTTTGTGTTGGTTGAATAGATGAATCCGAGATTGTGTGATGCATATTGTATAATCATACCCACGGATACTTGAGGTGACATTGGAGTATCTAGGTGACATTAGGGTTTTGGTTGATTTGCGTCTTAAGGTGTTATTCTAGTACGAGCTCTAGGATAGATTGAATGGAAAGAATAGCTTCATGTTATTTTATTACGGACTCTTTAATAGATCGGTCAGAAAGAATAACTTTGAGGTGGTTTCATACCCTACAATAATCTCTTCGTTTGTTCTCCGCTATTAGTGACTTTGGAGTGACTCTTTGTTGCATGTTGAGGGATTCTTATATGATCCAATTATGTTATTATTGTTGAGAGAACTTGCACTAGTGAAAGTATGAACCATAGGCCTTGTTTCAAAGCATTGCAATACCGTTTGTGCTCACTTTTATCATTAGTTACCTTGCTGTTTTTATATTTTCACATTAAAAAAACCTTTATCTACCATCCATATTGCACTTGTATCACCATCTCTTCGCCAAACTAGTGCACCTATACAATTTACCATTGTATTGGGTGTGTTGGGGACACAAGAGACTTTTTGTTATTTGGTTGCAGGGTTGTTTGAGAGAGACCATCTTCATCCTATGCCTTCGACAGATTGATAAACCTTAGGTCATCCACTTGAGGGAAATTTGCTACTTTCCTACAAACCTCTGCACTTGGAGGCCCAACAACGTCTACAAGAAGAAGGTTGTGTAGTATACATCAAGCTCTTTTCTTGCGCCGTTGCCGGGGAGGTTAGTGATTGAAGGTATATCTTTAGATCTTGCAATTGAATCTTTTAGTTTCTTGTTTATCACTAGTTTAGTTTATAAAAGAAAACTACAAAAAATGGAATTAAGGGTGCCTCGTATGCTTCATCTTTTTAATATCTTTCGTGAAAATGATGGGAAGGAAAATTGTGCTCAACTACTAGAAGAAGAATTAAATAGAATGCTTGGCATAAAATATGTGAATGATGAGCATGATTGCAATGTTGTTAGTATGAATTCTTTGAATACCCATGATGCTAATGATATGCAAAGCCACAAGCTTGGGGATGCTATGTTTGATGAAGATGGTATGTTTTGTCCCCCAAGTTTTTATGAGCAAACTTATTATGATGATAGCATTGCTCCTATTTATGATGATTATATTGATAAAAGTGGGTTTTGAAGAGTGTCAACTTTAGGAAGTAATGATCCCACTATTTTGGAGGATGTTGAATCTTATTGTGATAATTATGAAAATGGATTTGGAGAGGTCATGACTTTATTTAGTGATGAATCCACTATTTCGGAAGAGGTTCCAATTGATTATGAGAACAAAGTTGCTATCTATGATGATGATTGTGCTGACTTGTATGCTATTAAGAATAATGATAACCATGAAATTTGTCATCATGATTTTAACTTTCAATTGGATTATGCCTCACATGATAATTATTTTGTTGAGTTTGCTCCCACTACTATTCATGAGAAGAAATTTGCTTAAGTGGGGAGTAATAAAAATTCTATGCTTGTAGATCATGAAAAGAATGCTTTATGTGATAGTTATATTGTTGAATTCATTCATGATGCTACTGAAAATTATTATGAGGGAGAAATATATGCTTGTAGGAATTGCAATAATATCAAGTTTCCTCTCTGCATGTTGAAAATCTTGAGGCTATGCTTGTTTTGCCTTCCCATGCTAGTTGATTATTGTTCCCATAAATTGTTTGATCACAAAATCCCTATGCATAGGATGTGGGTTAGACTTAAATGTGCTAGTCATATTCTTCATTATGCTCTCTTTATGTTTCATTCTTATCTTTTATGTGAGCATCATTGAAATCATCATGCCTAGCTAGGGGCGTTAAATGATAGCGCTTGTTGGGAGGCAACCCAATTTTATTTTTGTTCTTTGGTTTTTGCTCCTGTTTAGGAATAAATAATTAATCTAGCCTCTATTTATATGTGGTTTTATGTTTTAATTATTGTTTGTTCCAAGTAGAACCTTTGGGAAGACTTGGGTGAAGTCTTTGCGATCTTGCTGTAAAAAAACAGAAACTTTTGCGCTCACGAGATTAGCTGCCATTTTTTACTGGAGAGTGCGATTAGGTTGATTATTTTTTGCATATGATTAATAGACAAATTCCTCAGGTCCAACAATTTATTTCAGAATTTTTGGAGTTCTATAAGTATACGTTTGATACAGATTACTACAGACTGTTCTGTTTTTGACAGATTATGTTTTCTATGTGTTGTTTGCTTATTTTGATGAATCTATGAGTAGTATCGGAGGGTATGAACCATAGAGAAGTTGGAATACAGTAGATATTACACTAATATAAATAGATAATGAGTTCATTACAGTACCTTATGATTGTGATTTTCTTTCTTATACTAACGGAGCTTACGAGTTTTCTGTTAAGTTTTGTGTTGTGAAGTTTTCAAGTTTTGGGTGAAGATTCGATGGACTATGGAATAAGGAGTGGCAAGAGCCTAAGATTGGGGATGACCAAGGCACCCCAAGGTAATATTCAAGGACAACCAAGAGCCTAAGCTTGGGGATGCCCCGGAAGGCATCCCCTCTTTCGTCTTCATTCATCGGTAACTTTACTTGGAGCTATATTTTTATTCACCACATGATATGTGTTTTGCTTGGAGCGTCATTTTACATTATTTTGTTTTGCTTGATGTTTGAATAATATACCAAGATTTAAAATTCTTAAATGTTAGAGAGTTTTCACATAGTTGCATAATTATTCGACTACTCATTGATCTTCACTTATATCTTTCGGAGTAGTTTGTCATTCGCTCTAGTGCTTCACTTATATCCTTTTAGAGCACGGCGGTGGTTTTATTTTATAGAAATTATTGAACTCTCATGCTTCAATTATATTATTTTGAGAGTCTTTAGAACAGCATGGTAATTTGCTTTGGTTATGAATTTAGTCCTAATATGATGGGCATCCAAGATGGGTATAATAAAAACTTTCATATAAAGTGCATTGAATAGTATGAGAAGTTTGATACTTGATAATTGTTTTGAGATATAGAGATGGTGATATTAGAGTTGTGCTACTTGAGTAATTTTGAATTTGAGAAATACTTGTGTTGAGGTTTGCAAGTCCCGTAGCATGCACGTATGGTAACCGTTGTGTGACAAATTTGAAGCATGAGGTGTTTCTTTGATTGCCTTCCTTATGAGTGGCGGTCGCGGACGAGCCATGGTCTTTTCCTACCAATCTATCTCCCTAGGAGCATGCACGTAGTGCTTGGTTTTTGTTGACTTGTAGATTTTTGCAATAAGTATGTGAGTTCTTTATGACTAATGTCGAGTCCATGAATTATACGCACTCTCACCCTTCCATCATTGCTAGCCTCTTCAGTACCGTGCATTGCCCTTTCTCACCTCGAGAGTTGGTGCAAACTTTGCCGGTGCATCCAAACCCCATGATATGATACACTCTATCACACATAAACCTCCTTATATCTTCCTCAAAATAGCCACCATACCTACCTATTATGGCATTTCCATAGCCATTCCGAGATATATTGCCATGCAACTTTCCACCGTTCTGTTTGTTATGACACGCTTCATCATTGTCATATTGCCTTGCATGATCATGTAGTTGACATTGTATTTGTGGCAAAGCCACCATGCATAATTTCATACATGTCACTCTTGATTCATTGCCCATCCCGGTACACCGCCGGAGGCATTCATATAGAGTCATACTTTGTTCTAGTATCGAGTTGTAATCTTTGAGTTGTAAATAAATAGAAGTGTGATGATCATCATTAATAGAGCATTGCCTCGAAAAAAAGAAATAAAGGCCAAATAAAAAATAATAAAAAATAAAGGCCAAATAAAAAATAATAAAAAAATAAAGGCCAAATAAAAATAAATAAATAAATAAATAAAAAGAGAAAAGAAATAAAAGGGGACAATGCTACTATCCTTTTTCCACACTTGTGCTTCAAAGTAGCACCATGATCTTTATGATAGAGAGTCTCTTGTTTTGTCACTTTCATATACTAAGTGGGAATTTTTCATTATAGAACTTGGCTTGTATATTCCAACAATGGGCTTCCTCAAATGCCCTAGGTCTTCGTGAGCAAGCAAGTTGGATGCACACCCACTTAGTTTCTTTTGTTGAATTTTCATACATTTATAGCTCTAGTGCATCTGTTGCATGGCAATCCCTACTCCTCGCATTGACATCAATTGATGGGCATCTCCATAGCCCGTTGATTAGCCGCGTCAATATGAGACTTTCTCCTTTTTTTTGTTCTCCACACAACCCCCATCATTATATTCTATTCCACCCATAGTGCTATGTCCATGGCTCACGCTCATGTATTACGTGAAAGTTGAAAAAGTTTGAGATTACTAAAGTATGAAGTAATTGCTTGGCTTGTCATCGGGGTTGTGCATGATGAGAGAATTTTTGCGTGACGAAGATGAAGCATAGCCAAACTATATGATTTTGTAGGGATGAGCTTTCTTTGGCTATGTTATTTTGAGAAGACATAATTGTTTGGTTAGTATGATTGAAGTATTATTGTTTTTATGTCAATATTAAACTTTTGTCTTGAATCCGATGGATCTGAATATTATTGCCACAATAAAGAAGATTACATTGCTAAATATGTTAGGTAGCATTCCACATCAAAAATTCTATTTTTTATCATTTACCTACTCGAGGACGAGTAGTAATTAAGCTTGGGGATGCTTGATACGTCTCCAACGTATCTATAATTTTTGATTGTTCCATGCTATTATATTATCAACCTTGGATGTTTTATATGCATTTATATGCTATTTTATATGATTTTTGGGACTAACCTATTAACCTAGAGCCCAATGCCAGTTTCTGTTTTTCCTTGTTTTTGAGTTCTACAGAAAAGGAATACCAAACGGAGTCCAATTAACGTGCCAATTTTTGATGATTTTTTATGGACCAAAAGAAGCCCCCGGAGTAAAATAGTTGGGCCAGAAGAGTCCCGAGCCATCCACGAAATAGGAGGGCGAGCCCAGGGGGATAGGGCGCGCCCTCCACCCTCGTGGATGACTCGGAGACCCTCCTGACATGAGACCGACGCAAAAAATTCCTATAAATACAGAAACCCTCGAAAAGAAACCTAGATCGGGAGTTCCGCTGCAAGAAGCCTCTGTTGCCACCAAAAACCAATCTAGACCCGTTCTGGCACCCTGTCGGAGGGGGGATCCCTCTCCGGTGGCCACCTTCATCATCCCAACGCTCTCCATGACGAGGAGGGAGTAGTTCACCCTTGGGGCTGAGCGTATGTACCAGCACTACAAAAAAATACACTTCCGTGATGATACATGTTTGTCATAGTAGGTCACGTTTTCTGTCATGCATGTACATCCATGACAAATTTATGACAGAATCAAGATAGTCATACCTGTGCTATCGTAGAAGTGTTCCATGACATTACCAAATTATCATCACGGAAGTGTCCACTTCCATGACGATAAATCACGCATCACATAAGTGCTTTCGTCAAGGGTTACCGACACGTGGCATCCACTGTAACGGAACACCGTTAAGCTATAGGGTCCGGTTTTGAATCCGATAACCCGTTAACAGCCCCGACCAATGGGGATTTTCCACGTGTAAAATCATCATTGGCTGGAGGAAACACGTGTCGGCTCACCATTGGGACAGATGTCATCCACTCATTGGACCCAAAGCGCCTATGATACATCGACACATGGCACGGCCCAACAGAGGCCCATTCCTGTGAAAAGGCCGGCCCGTTTGACATGGTCAAAAGGTGGCGGGCCGGCCCACGACAAGCCTGTTAATGGCCTGTTCGCATATAGCCCATTTACAGCCCGCTAACCCAGGGCCCGTTTACGGCCTATCCGAATTAGGCCCAGTAGCGTCATTTGGGCCGCCCAATATAATTCCAGCCCATTTAACTTCCGGCCCATGTATGGCCAATGACGTCTTTTGGCCCATATGAGGCCTTAGTAACCCTCGGCCTATTAATGACCCATGGTAAAACTGGCCCGTAATGAACAGTGTATCACTTTATACCCATTAATGGCCCATTATTCCGTTGGGCCGTTTCCAGCCCATGTTATCTTTCGGCCTTCTCAGGGCCCATTTATTTTTGGGCTCATTTCCAGCATTCGTTACTTTTGGCCCGTTATTGTCATTTTATGCTTATGGGTCAAATACAACCCGTGGTTACAGTCGGCCCATTTGTGGCCCGTTAATACGTTGGGCCGTTTTCATAGCGTCATCAAATATGACCTATCAATGACGGCCCATTATGGTTGGCCCATGAACGGACGATTTCAACTCTAGCCCATTTACGGCCATAATGTTGTTTGTTATTGGCCCATGTTTGGCCAACCGATCATACGGCCCGTAGAAGGCCCATTGATGATACGGCCCATAGAAGGCCTATTGTGTCTAAGCCCCGTAGAAGGCCCATTGTTTCTACGACCCTTAGAAGGCCCATTGTTTCTACGGCCCGTAGGAGGCCCATGTTAACTACAGTAAATATGTAGCCCATTGTTAATGTGGCCTAGTTTTAAAAAATAGGTTATTGCGGCCACTAGCAAACCGCAGAAAAAGAACTGCACTGACTACAAGAAAACAAATAAACAAGACAACGGAAATAAATAAGGAAGCAACTTACGCTAGGCTATCATGGCTATTACACATATTACATCCACTGGGCATCAATGTTCGCCACAAGTGCAAATATAGGGAACAAAGCAGCATATAAACGCCGCAATAAAACAAGTCCAGAACTGAAACCACTTCAGAAGAGCTCAAGAAACAATATCCTGGGTACCCATAATGCTGGCAAGATGCTTAGCAAGCTTATTAACTTTCTCTTGTTTGGCGCTTAAATCCTCCAGCACTTGCTGTTGCACCATAAAGTATGCATCTGAATTCTGCAGGGACTTCCTTAGTCCTTCGGCTTCCTGTCGCATACCATCTGATCGATGTCTTTCAACTTGAAGTTGATACTCAAGAAGCCGAACTGATTCAGGCAGCGAGTTCGAAGAGCTGGTGCCAACAGTAGTAGCCAGTAACTCGAACACTACATCAAGACAGGACTTTGGGGTTGTCTCGGTGTCTTCAATATAGTTTTTGTTAGCTTTCTTGGAGAACAACAGGGATGTCTCACTATCTTGAACCTAATCGGCATTACTTCCTTTACCATTGCATAACGGGGTACTCTTCTCCAATATTTTATCCGCGTTCTAAAGAAGAAACAAACAAACACATCACAAGTTTACAATGTAGTATATGAAACTCATTTTGGTAAACCAGTTCAGTAGTAAGGTGGACATGATAACAACATGAAACAAACATATATCTATGTAGTATGGTCACTATATGGTCTATATCATTCTAGTTTATGTTGCCAAATCAAGATAGATACAGTTTGAATCATATCTATTTAAGACAAAGCAGCATAGACAGAATATAAGTGTGGGAAACTACACAGCAATAACAACACTTGTAATGTGCATGGCATGAGAACATAACTGTTTATTCAATTGAAACTGAAATCAACATAGAGCAAGTTACAACAGCAAACACGTTAAAGAAACAGTTTTAAAACATACCTGTTGCGCCATTGGAGTTTCAATTGCATCCTTCAAATTTGAAATTAGTTGGTATGAGTAAATACAGTGATGCAAGAGCAAAGTTGTATGAACCATAGCTATGGAACCTGACCTAAGAACAATTATTCTTCTGCTTTAAGCATTGACTTGGGGTTCAGAGTGGTGGTCCTCATGCTTTGGCCACTGCAGTTGCCTTACTAAATGCTCGTGTTTGGGTGCTCTGTGGTGGAGACGGTGATGTGTCAACGGGAACTAGGTTACTATCTGCTGGGGTTGGGGTTAGAAGGGGTGTAGCTGGTTCTCTGTCCAACTGGGTAGGGGTAGAATCTGCGTGAGTCTGGGTTATGTGTGGTGGGGCTGGTTCTTGGGCAAGTACAACCGTGGTTCTATCTCCATCGACAGGTAGCACGATCTTTTCTAAAGACCGTGTTTTTACTCCCACAGATACTGCCATCATCCCCTCCAATTGAAATGGCTGATAAACAAGAAAAGTAATTGAATGTACAGACATTGTAAGATAGACAGGTGCAATGGATAGTAGGGAAGAAAACAGGGCATGGAATAATTCACATTTATGTTGTCTAACCAAACAGAATAGCAGGACATAATTTCAAATATATGATGGCTAATTAAACAGGATAGCATGACACAATTTCGCCTGTATGATGGCTAACTAAACAGGATAGAATGACATACTTGAAAATATGATGACTAGGTAAACATGATGACATGATATAACTATACGTTGTGTCTATTAAAGTGGTTGGCAGGCCATAAATCACAAACATGCCGTCGATGGAAACATGATGGCTTGATATAATTCATGGATAGAATGACATAATTCAAAATATGATGACTATGTGAACAGGATGAGATGATATAACTATATCATGTCTTTAGAAAATGGGTTGGCATGCCATAATTGAGATACATGTTGTCTATGTAAACATCATAGCATGATATAATTCAAATATATGATTTATATACTAAGGAAGTGAGCAGAGGGCAATCACATATATGATGTGCCAACTAAGGAGATGGCATTCAATATCATGTATATGATGTAAAAACCAAGCATTGCAATACAACATATGCATGATATGAGTAATATAACCCTGCCAAGTTTGAGCATACACCTCAAGGGGATAATAGGACTGGTCATCTACCTCTAAATCCTCCTCTGAAGAGCTATCTGTAACCAGCAACATATCTGCTTCACAAGGTAGCATTGTCTGCTCTGAAGACCTTGTTTTCACTCCAGATTTCTCCATCACCAATTCAAATGGCCGATGCACAGGAAGAGCAGTTGAATATACAAACATTGTCGACAAAAGCAATGAGAAATACAAAAAAGGACGACATGATATAATTCACATATATGACGCTTGTCTAAACAACATGGCATTGCATAATTCACATATATAATGCCTTGCAACAAGATATCATTGCATAATTCACATATATAATGTCTTGCAAAAATATGGCATTGCATAATTCACATATATGGCAATTAGACACTAAACAGGTGGCATTCACACAAATCATGTCTAAACTAAGCAAATGACATAGGAATGCAAGATACCATATGCACGATATGAGCAACATAACCCTACCAAGTTAGAGCATGCACCTCGGGGGGGGGGGATAGGACTGGTCATCTGTCTCTGAATCCTCCTCTGAGGAGCTATCTATAACCAGCAAGACATGCGCTTCATCAGATAGCATTGTCTGCTCTGAAGACCTTGTTTCCACTCCAGATTTTTTCCATGACCGTGTCGAATGGCTGATGCACAGGAAGAGTAATTAAATGTACTAAAATTGTTGACAAATTTAACACATAATAAAAAATGATGCCATGATATAATTCACATATAAGATGACTGGCTAACCAGGGTGGCATTGCAAAATTCACATATATGATGCCTGGCTAAACAAGATGGCATTGCATGATTCGCATATACGATAAAGAAACTAAACAGATGGCATTGACACAAAGCATGTCTAAACTAAGTAGATGACATCTTTGATGTATACAGTAAGCAATGCAAGGCACCATATGCATGATATTACCAACATCAGCATGCCAAGTTAGAGCAAAGACCTCATGGGGTAAATAGGAGTGGTCTTCTGCTTCTGAATCCCCCTCAGAACAGTTATCTTCCTCTTGATTACAATCCGAAATGGGTGGAGGGGGGCTTCCTTTGCGCCCACCATGGAGCGATGTCTGCATGAAATTTTATTGCCACGCAAGGCTCGTCTCTTTTGCTCTACATGTTCAGTTACATTGTGCACAATAACTGACATGCATAGGAATAAAACATAGCGAGATTATGTAAGGAGTGCATGCACAAATCCAGAGTGAAGGTAGAAAACTGTGGATAGACCCAAAACCAATGATAGCAGGCATATAATAGCTTTAGTTAAAAAATACAGATAATGGATCCTTTAATGTTTGTTTGCACCCAACATGAAACTCATAGTAGACACCCGAGATTAACTAGATAGTAGACAGATAGTACTCATTGTTGCCCCAATATGTACCCCACAACCATTTAAAAACTCACGTTTCAGCATAAGTTTGGACCTGAGTCGGAGTCTAATAGGTGAACACAATGATAAAGTAGCATGTCATCATATTAAGCGATGCATAACGTAAGCAGACACGGAAGAGTGCGACCTCTCTTGCGGACCCGTGTAGTCCTCAAGGTCATCTGCTCAGTTGATGATGGTAATGCAATTGTCGTGGCTGCCGGTAGCACGGAAGAAGATCTGAGGCGGCGAAAGACAGTCTGGAGAGCGGATCCCTGCTATGGTGAACCCTTCCGTCGTTGGAGCAACTGAGTTGGGGTGGAACACATCACCGCAGGAGCAGGTGTAACATCCCAAATTTTCAATTTGGAATGTTATACATTAGATCATCATTGCATAGCATATTTTATTGCATTTTGGCTAGATCCTAGAAACCCTACGCAACTCAAGGACCCACGGAGAGAGTTGGGGATTTCGTTATTTTCATATTTGAGTTTTTCTCAAATTTTGAAAAGAGGATCGTTTGATTCTAATTATTTTATCTTCAAATATTTCTTCTATAAAAATAAAAGAGAGAGGATAAAATGACTTCCTCAAAATATAGAAATATTGGAGATTTAATATTAAAATCAAATAAGATTTTTATTTGGAGTTTTATCACTATTTTATTTGAATTAGGAAAATATGGTTTTTTCAAAATTGCATTTTAGGCCCAAATAAATGTTCACCTTATCCGGCTATTTTTAGAGGACGGGGAAAATTTATTTCAGGATTTTTGGAGTCCATTTAGTATTTCTTTTTTTTCTTTTCTTGCACGTCGGAATTATTTAAAAAAAAAGTGAAACCGACTCCGGGCCGTACCTGAGCGGGACTCCACCCGGGGGGCTTTTATAAGCCACCAACCCCGAGCCCACCGCAGCCCAAACCAGCCTCACCGCCGCCTGAAACCTAGCCCGCCCGATTCGCCGCCCGCGCCGCCTCGCCGGAGCCGCACCTCCGCCGGAGGTAGCCGCCGCCGCCTCGGTTTACGTAAAAAAACCAATCAATTTTTTTCTAAACCTAGTTCCGTTTTTTTAGATTTCGGTTCGGTTAATTTTTCTCGGTTTAGTTATTTAGCGAACGCCCGTTCATACGTTCATTTTACCGAACGGTTTTCACCGTTTAGCCGCAGATAGCGAACATTCGTTCGTTAGCCTGTTCGTCGGTTTTTCTTTTTCTCGGATTTTCCACGATTATTTTCGATCGTGATTTTTGATCCGATTTTCATTTTAGTTTAACTTTTCGCTCGCTTATCGGAATCAGGCGATTCAAGTGCCTAGAGTTTCGTCTCAAAACCCTCTTTCTGTTTAACCAACTTGAACAAGTTTTTGCTACTGTAAAATTTGACCTTAGTCCAGATTAATAAACAAAGCTTGTTTCTTTCGCCGTTTAAGTTTTGTTGCTTCGTTTGATTTGATTCTTTTTGCCAACCAGAGTTCTTAAGTTGAACTTTATGGTTAGGTCTCTTATTTGAGTTTTACCCATGCCCTTGCTTGATTGCTTATTGTATGCTTGTTTGATTGCGATAGAGTACCCGGAGTGTGAAGCGTGCTACATCAAGTCTCTAGGTTTCATGGATCATCAGCAAGGCAAGTAACACTTTGATCATACCTCTTTACTACCCAGTTTTACTGCATTAGATCAACCCTCAAACAATTGCATGGTTAGGATCTGAATAAATTGTGGGTTGGGAAGTAGATGGGGTAGTACCTATTCACCTGTTTTATTATCAAACCTTGGGAGTTACCTCTACGTTATGCTTATATTGCCATGCTATGCTCGTAGACGTGGATTGGGTTTGAGAGTGTCCATGACAGTTGTGAGTTGTTAATTAATTGTTAACTCAAGGTGGCAACTTCAATACACATCTGGGTGGATTGAGGCACCTGGGGAAACTAGTGATTGCAGGTATCCTTTTGGAAATCCCGGGGTACCATGTGATTTTCCTATGGACCGCCACCCAGGCTCAAAGGGATCATAAGATTATTCATACTGGAAACTTCCGTGTGCAGCTACATGCCATTATGGGCTCTGGCATAGTTGAGTAAGTTGTGGGAAACCTTTCCATGATGGGCTAGTAGATGTAGGGGATTGTAGGTGTACCAGCCTATCTATCGGTTAAGGGGACCTCTTCGGAAAGACTGTGTCTCGGTCATCCGTTTCTCAAACATTATGTAGTGCGAGAAATCCAACGGAGGAGATCGAGTCTTGTGGGGAAAAATGCACAAACCTCTGCATAGTGTATAAACTAATCATGGTTAGTCGTGTCCCCGATTATGGACATCTTGAGTATCTAGTTTTTCGATTATCATGTGGATCTCATCACTCTTAATTATAAAATTTTGATTGGGTTGTTAATGATTACTTTTAATTGGGATTGAGAGGGGGTTTACCTTCTCAATGTTTTTCAACAAACTTTGTAGTTAAATAAAATATATTCCTTTGTATTAGGGAAAATTGGCTTTTCGCGAAACATATTAACGATACAGCCTCCACGAGCCATATATGCATGTAGTGATAGCTTTACATTGTTCATTACTCTCTTGTGTTACACTGCCAGCATATTCCATGTGCCGACCCGTTTCGGGCTGCAACATATCATGTTGTAGACTTTTCAAACGATGAGTAAAGAGCCTTAGGTCGTGGTCTTTCACTCAGTGATGCCATTGGAGTTGATGGACTCACTTTATCTTCCAAGCCTTCCACTATTATCGTATTAGATGGCCTTAAGCCATATTTATTGTAATAAGTTCTCTTTTGAGATATTTGATGTAATAAGTGTGTGATTGTGAAGGAAATATGCCCTAAAGGCAATAATAAAGTTATTATTTATTTCATTATATAATGATAAATGTTTATTATTCATGCTAGAATTGTATTAACCGGAAATATAATAAATGTGTGAATACATAGACAAACAGAGTGTCACTAGTATGCCTCTACTTGACTAGCTCGTTGATTGAAGATGGTTATGTTTCCTAACCATAGACCTGAGTTGTCATTTGATTAACAGGATCACATCATTAGGAGAATGATGTGATTGACTTGACCCATTTCGTTAGCTTAGCACTTGATCGTTTAGTTTGTTGCTATTGCTTTCTTCATGACTTATACATGTTCCTATGACTATGAGATTATGCAACTCTCGTTTACCAGAGGAACACTTTGTGTGCCACCAAACATCACAACGTAACTGGGTGATTATAAAGGTGCTCTACAGGTGTCTCCGAAGGTACTTGTTGGGTTGGTGTATTTCGAGATTAGGATTTGTCACTCCGATTGTCGGAGAGGTATCTCTAGGCCCACTCGGTAATGCACATCACTATAAGCCTTGCAAGCATTGCAACTAATGAGTTAGTTGCGGGATGATGTATCACAGAATGAGTAAATAGACTTGCCGGTAACGAGATTGAACTAGGTATTGAGACACCGACGATCGAATCTCGAGCAAGTACCATACCGATGACAAAGGGAACAGCGTATGTTGTTATGCGGTTTGACCGATAAAGATCTTCGTAGAATATGTCGGAGCCAATATGAGCATCCAGGTTCCTCTATTGGTTATTGACCGGAGACATGTCTCGGTCATGTCTACATAGTTCTCGAACACGTAGGGTCCGCACGCTTAAAGTTCGATGACGGTTATATTATGAGTTTATGTGTTTTGATGTACGAAAGGTAGTACGGAGTCCCGGATGAGATCGGGGACATGACGAGGAGTCTCGAAATGGTCGAGACGTAAAGATCGATATATTGGACGACTATATTCGAACATCGGAAAGATTCCGAGTGATTCGGGTATTTATCAGAGTACCGGGGAGTTACGGGAATTCGCCGGGGAGTGTACGGGACTTATTGGGCTTTAGGGGAAAGAGAGAGAGGCAGGCCGCGCCCCCGCAGGGCCTAGTCCGAATTGGACTAGGGAGAAGGGCTGCGCCCCCTCCTTCCTTCTCTTCTCTTTTCTCTTTCCTTCTCTCCTACTCCTACTACTTGGAAGGGCTCCTAGTTCTACTAGGAAAGGGGGAATCCTACTCCCGGTGGGAGTAGGACTCCCCTAGGGTGCGCCATACAGAGGGCCGGCCCCTCCCCTCCTCCACTCCTTTATATACGTGACCAGGGGGCACCCCATAGACACAACAATTGATCTCTTGATCTCTTAGCCGTGTGCGGTGCCCCCCTCCACCATAATCCACCTCGATCATATCGTAGCGGTGCTTAGGCGAAGCCCTGCGTTCCCCAACAGTGGTATTAGAGCCAGGTTTTATGCGTAGATGTCATATGCACGAGTAGAACACAAGTGAGTTGTGGGCGATATAAGTCATACTGCTTACCATCATGTCATACTTTGGTTCGGCGATATTGTTGGATGAAGCAGCCCGGACCGACATTACGCGTACGCTTACGCGAGACTGGTTCTACCGACGTGCTTTGCACACAGGTGGCTGGCGGGTGTCAGTTTCTCCAACTTTAGTTGAACCAAGTGTGGCTACGCCCGGTCCTTGCGAAGGTCAAAACAACACCAACTTGACAAACTATCGTTGTGGTTTTGATGAGTAGGTAAGAATGGTTCTTGCTAAGCCCGTAACAGCCACGTAAAACTTGCAACAACAAAGTAGAGGACGTCTAACTTGTTTTTGCAGGGCATGTTGTGATGTGACATGGGCAGGACGTGATGAGATATAAGTTGTTGTATAAGATGATCATGTTTTGTTGAAGTTATCGGCAACTGGCAGAAGCCTTATGGTTGTCTCTTTATTGCATAAGATTCAAGCGCCAAATAATTTCTTTACTTTATCGCTATGCGATAGCAATAGTTGCAAGAGCAATAGTTGGCGAGATGACCATGTGACGACACATTGATATAGATCAAGATGATGGAGATCATGGTGTCATGCCGGTGACGATGGAAATCATGATGATGCTTTGGATATGGAGATCAAAGGCATAAGATGATGATGGCCATATCATGTCACATATTTTGATTGCATGTGATGTTTATCTTTTATACATCTTATTTTGCTTAGTTTGACGGTAGCTTTATAAGATGATCTCTCACTAATTATCAAGGTACAAGTGTTCTCCCTGAGTATGCACCATTGCGAAAGTTCTTCGTGCTGAGACACCACGTGATGATTGGGTGTGATAGGCTCTATGTTCAAATACAACGGGTGCAAAACAGTTGCACACGCGGAATACTCAGGTTAAACTTGACGAGCCTAGCATATAATAGATATGGCCTCGGAACACTGAGACCGAAAGGTCGAGCGTGAATCATATAGTAGATATGATCAACATAGTGATTTTCACCATTGAAACTACTCCATCTCACGTGATGATCGGACATGGTTTAGTTGATATGGATCATGTGATCAGTTAGAGGATTAGAGGGATGTCTATCTAAGTGGGAGCTCTTAAGTAATATGATTAATTGAACTTAAATTTATCATGAACTTAGTCCTGGTAGTATTATCATATCTATGTTGTAGAGCAATAGCTCGTGTTTAGCCCCCTTGTTTTATTTTTGATATGTTCCTAGAGAAAACTAAGTTGAAAGATGTTAGTAGCAATGATGCGGATTGGATCCGTGATCTGAGGTTTATCCTCATTGCTGCACAGAAGAATTATGTCCTTGATGCACGGCTAGGTGACAAACCTATTGCAGGAGCAGATGCAGATGTTATGAACGTTTGGCTAGCTCAATATGATGACTACTTGATAGTTTAGTGCACCATGCTTAAACGGCTTAGAATCGGGACTTCAAAGACGTTTGAACGTCATGGACCATATGAGATGTTCCAGGAGTTGAAGTTAATATTTCAAGCAAATACCCGAGTTGAGAGATATGAAGTCTCCAACAAGTTCTATAGCTAAAAGATGGAGGAGAATAGCTCAAGCAGTGAGCATGTGCTCAGATTGTCTGGGTACTACAATCACTTGAATCAAGTGGGAGTTAATCTTCCAGATAAAATAGTGATTGACGGAATTCTCTAGTCACCATCACCAAGTTAGTAGAACTTCGCGATGAACTATAATATGCAAGGGATAACGGAAACGATTCCCAAGCTCTTCATGATGCTGAAATCGATGAAGGTAGAAATCAAGAAAAGCATCAAGTGTTGATGGTAAACAAAGCCACTAGTTTCAAGTAAAGGGACAAAGGGAAGAAAGGGTAACTTCAAGAAGAACGGCAAGCAAGTTGCTGCTCAAGTGAAAAAAACCCAAGTCTGGACCTAAGCCTGAAACTGAGTGCTTCTACTGCAAAGGGACTGATCACTGAAAGCGGAACTACCCCAAGTAATTGGCGGATAATAAGGATGGCAAAGTGAACATAGGTATATTTGATATACATGTTATTGATGTGTACTTTACTAGTGTTTATAGCAACCCCTCAGTATTTGATACTAGTTCAGTTGCTAAGAATAGTTACTCGAAACGGGAGTTGCAGAATGAACAGAGACTAGTTAAGGGTGAAGTGACGATGTGTATTGGAAATGGTTCCAAGATTGATATGATCATCATCGCACACTCCCTATACTTTTGGGATTAGTTTTAAACCTAAAATAAATGTTACTAGCAATATGCCCGTGTGTTACAACGGGAGAAAAATAATATCACAATCCATCACCACCACACAAAATCCACGTTCTCTATTTCAACATCATACCACATTTGTGTCGTCACTTATGTTTCTTCCTGTCATCACCGATGGTTGCTATTCTCTCGGCCAAACATGTCCAAACGTGGTCAATTTCAAGGCAATGAGCCTGTCCACCACAATGATCCTGAACTACACTATCGCAAGGGAATGTTTATAATTTGAAAAACTAACATCATCGAGCTAGACATGAGGTCCGACCGACGCAAGCTACTCCCTGATGCTCATGTGTTCCCATGAAATAAAAATTCTCTAGCAACCAATACTTGTGAATTCAATAAAATATGTACCACATCAATCTTAAAATTGAAGTGCTACATAAATAATTGAAACATAATATTTGCAACGGAAAACTAAATTGTTAAGAAATCATACCATGAAGTATGCTTTTCCATCTGTCAATCGAATGTATAAGAAACTCACAATCAATTGCGTTGTTGCCCGCAAATACCATCGATCTGCTAGATATAAAAGGTGTATATATAAGACAACCGCGTCCAGTCTTGGTCGCGCCCGGTACCCAGCGCCTCCACCAGACACAACATATTGGAGCAGGACCAGAGCAGCGTCTCAATCCTTCCACTAAATTAGCTCCATGTTTAAATACTCTATAGGCAGCCAGAATCCTTTCTAATATCTAATTAACCTATCCATTAATTAGCCAATCAATTAATTCTTCCTTTAATAGCTCTATCCGTTTAAATACTTTAGGCAGCCCGCAATCCTTTCTTTTCATTAGCCAATCAATCAATCAATCCTTCCTTAACTCCATCCGTTTAAATTAGGCAGCCCACAACCCTTCCTTTGATTAGCTCATCTGATTAATTACCTTGCCCCAAACACGTGGCTGCTACTCATTGTCTGTTGCAAGTCAAGGCGGCTTGTTTATTAACTCGTGTTGATTGATTTGAAAGAGCAAGGTGGGACAATTAAACATCAAATATGTTATAGTTCAGCTGGTTGTGGCAGCGCTGGTGCTAGACAATGATGCTAGGGGCCATAAGTTCGAATTCCACTTGGGCTTCCTTTTTGTCCGCTCGCATGGGTGACGGCCCATAAGATTAGGCCTAGCAACTTACATCTGGGTGGGCCCAGTATGAACCAGAGCTTTTTACATTGTTTTAGTACCACCTCGGACATATGTTTTTAGTAGCTAATTTGCATAGGGTGAACGGATTAAAATTTTGGAGAAATGCACCTTGCTTTATTAGTAGGTATAGATTTAGTGTTTGCGTTGAGCATGAATATGATTGGATCATGTTTATTGCAATACAGTTATTCATGTAAGTTAGAGAATAATTGTTGTTCTGTTTACATGAATAAAACCTTCTATGGTCATACACCCAATGAAAATGGTTTGTTGGATCTCGATCATGGTGATACACATTTTCATAATATTGAAGCCAAAATATGCAAAGTTAATAATGATAGTGCAACTTATTTGTGGCACTGCCGTTTAGGTCATATTGATGTAAAGCGCATGAAGAAATTCCATGCTGATGGGCTTTTGGAATCACTTGATTATGAATCAGTTGATGCTTGCGAACCATGCCTCATGGGCAAGATGACTAAGACTCCATTCTCCAAAACAATGGAGCGAGCAACAGATTTGTTGGAAATCATACATACGGATGTATGTGGTCCGATGAATATTGAGGCTCGCGGCAGGTATCATTATTTTCTGATCTTCACAGATGATTTGAGAAGATATGAGTATATTTACTTGATGAAACACAAGTATAAAACATTTGAAAAGTTCAAAGAATTTCAGCGTGAAGTGGAGAATCATCATAACAAAAATAAAAGTTTCTACGATATGATCGCAGAAGTAAAATATTTGAGTTACGAGTTTGGCCTTGAGTTAAAACAATGTGAAATAGTTTCACTACTCACGCCACCTGGAACACCATAGTGTAATGGTGTGTCCGAACATCGTAACCGTACTTTATTAGATATGGTGCGATCTATGATGTCTCTTACCAATTTACCACTATCGTTTTGGGGTTATGCATTAGAGACAGCTACATTCACGTTAAATAGGGCACCATCTAAATCGGTTGAGACGACACTGTATGAACTATGGTTTGGCAAGAAACCTAAGCTGTCGTTTCTTAAAGTTTGAGGTTGCAATGCTTATGTGAAAAAGTTTCAACCTGATAAGCTCAAACCCAAATCGAAGAAGTGTGTCTTCATAGGATACCCAAAAGAAAATGTTGGGTACACCTTCTATCACAGATCCGAAGGAAACATATTCATTGCTGAGAATGGATCCTTTCTAGAGAAGGAGTTTCTCTCGAAAGAAGTGAGTGGGAGGAAAGTATAACTTGATGAGGTAACTATACCTGCTCCCTTATTGGAAAGTAGTTCATCACAGAAATCTGTTCCTGTGACTACTACACCAATTAGTGAGGAAGCTAATGATGATGATCATGTAACTTCAGATCAAGTTACTACCGAACCTCGTAGGTAAACAAGAGTGAGATCCGCACCAGAGTGGTACGGTAATCCTGTTCTGGAGGTCATGTTACTTGACCATGATGAACCTACGAACTATGAGGAAGCGATGATGAGCCTAGATTCCGCGAAATGGCTTGAGGCCATGAAATCTGAGATGAGATCCATGTATAAGAACAAAGTATGGACTTTGATTGACTTGCCCAAAGATCGGCGAGCCATTGAGATTAAATGGATCTTCAAGAGGAAGACAGACGCTGATAGTAGTGTTACTATCTACAAAGCTAGAATTGTCGCAAAAGGTTTTCGACAAGTTCAAGGTGTTGACTACGATGAGAGTTTCTCACTCGTATCTATGCTTAAGTCTGTCTGAATCATGTTAGCAATTTCCACATTTTATGAAGTCTGGCAAATGGATAAACAAAACTACATTCCTTAATGGATTTATTAAAGAAGAGTTGTATATGATGCAACAAGAAAGTTTTGTCAATCCTAAAGGCGCTAACAAAATATGGAAGCTCTAGCGATCCATCTATGGACTGGTGCAAGCATCTCGGAGTTGGAATATACGCTTTGATATGTTGATCAAAGCATATAGTTTTATACGAACTTGCGGTGAAGCCTGTATTTACAAGAAAGTGAGTGGGAGCACTACAACATTTCTGATAAGTATATGTGAATGACATATTGTTGATCATAGATAATGTAGAATTATTCTGCAAAGCATAAAGGAGTGTTTGAAAGGAGTTTTTCAAAGAAATACCTGAGTGAAGTTGCTTACATATTGAGCGTCAAGATCTATAGAGATAGATCAAGATGCTTGATAAGTTTTTTCAATGAGTACATACCTTGACAAGATTTTGAAGTAGTTCAAAATGGAACAGTCAAAGAAAGAGTTCTTGCCTGTGTTACAAGGTGTCAAACTGAGTAAGACTCAAAGCCCGACCACGACAGAAGATAGAAAGAGAATACAAGTCATTCCCTATGCCTTGGCCATAGGTTCTATAAAATATGCCATGCGGTGTACCAGATCTATTGTATACCCTACACTGATTTTGGCAAGGGAGTACAATAGTGATCTAGGAGTAGATCACTGGACAACTGTCAAAATTATCCTTAGTGGAATAAGGATATGTTTCTTGATTATGGAGGTGACAAAAAGGTTCGTCGTAAAGGGTTACGTCGATGCAAATTTGACACTAATCCAGATGACTCTAAATCTCAATCTGGATACATATTGAAAGTGGGAGCAATTAGCTAGAGTAGCTCCATGCAGAGCATTGTTGACATAGAAATTTGCAAAATACTTACGGATCTGAATGTGGCAGACCCGGTGACTAAACTTCTCTCACAAGCAAAACATGATCACATCTTAGTACTCTTTGGGTGTTAATCACATAGCGATGTGAACTAGATTCTTGACTCTAGTAAACCCTTTGGGTGTTGGTCACAAGTCGATGTGAACTATGGGTGTTAATCACATGGTGATGTGAACTATTGGTATTAAATCACATGGCGATGTGAACTAGATTATTGACTCTAGTGCAAGTGGGAGACTGAAGGAAATATGCCCTAGAGGCAATAATAAAGTTATTATTTATTTCCTTATATCATGATAAATGTTTATTATTCATGCTAGAATTGTATTAACCGGAAACATAATACATGTGTGAATACATAGACAAACAGAGTGTCACTAGTATGCCTCTACTTGACTAGCTCGTTGATCAAAGATGGTTATGTTTCCTAACCATAGACATGAGTTGTCATTTGATTAACGGGAACACATCATTAGGAGAATGATGTGATTGACTTGACCCATTTCGTTAGCTTAGCACTTGATCGTTTAGTTTGTTGCTATTGCTTTCTTCATGACTTATACATATTCCTATGACTATGAGATTATGCAACTCCCATTTACCGGAGGAACACTTTGTGTGCCACCAAACGTCACAAAGTAACTGGGTGATTATAAAGGTGCTCTACAGGTGTCCACGAAGGTACTTGTTGAGTTGGTGTATTTCGAGATTAGGATTTGTCACTCCGATTGTCGGAGAGGTATCTCTAGGCCCACTCGGTAATGCACATCACTATAAGCCTTGCAAGCATGCAACTAATGAGTTAGTTGCGGGATGATGTATCATGGAACGAGTAAAGAGACTTGCCAGTAACGAGATTGAACTAGGTATTAAGATACCGACGATCGAATCTTGTGCAAGTAACATACCGATGACAAAGGGAACAACGTATGTTGTTATGCAGTTTGACCGATAAAGATCTTCGTAGAATATGTAGGAGCCAATATGAGCATCCAGGTTCCGCTATTGTTATTGACCGGAGACGTGTCTCGTTCATGTCTACATAGTTCTCGAACCCGTAGGGTCCGCACGCTTAAAGTTCGATGACGGTTATATTATGAGTTTATGTGTTTTGATGTACCGAAGGTAGTTCGGAGTCCCGGATGAGATTGGGGACATGACGAGGAGTCTCTAAATGGTCGAGACGTAAAGATCGATATATTGGACGACTATATTCGGACATCGGAAAGGTTCCGAGTGATTTGGGTATTTATCAGAGTACCAGGGAGTTACGGAAATTCGCCAGGGAGTGTATGGGCCTTATTGGGCTTTAGGGGAAAGAGAGAGAGAGGCAGGCCGCACGCCCCCCAAGGCCTAGTCCGAATTGGACTAGGGAGAAGGGTTGTGCCCCCTCCTTCCTTCTCTTCTCTTTTCCCTTTTCTTCTCTCATACTCCTACTACTTGGAAGGGCTCCTAGTTCTACTAGGAAAGGGGGAATCCTACTCCCGATGGGAGTAGGACTCCCCTAGGGCACTGTAACGCCCCAAGACCGATGTGCCAGGTGTCCTCCAGTTATTCGCTGTTGTTGCTTTGTCATTGCTTGCGTGTCATGCATTGCATATCATGTCATCATGTGCATTTCATTTTCATACATGTTCGTCTCGACGAGTACATCATTTCATCTCATTGCATCATTTTCATTTGACTCATCTTGATGCCCGAAATGCTGTTGGAACAGGGCTATGTGAGGATTATGTCAGATCTGTTTCAGCAAATGACCTTTTGTCATTTTTGCCATGATCAATGTGTGCATGCTATGATCTTGAGCTCTACATGTGTTTTGTAGAATGCCATGCCATCTTTACAGGGGTGCCATGTATTTTTGTGATCTTTGTGGTGACTAGCACAAGCATCCAAAGTAGCTTACTCGGTGATCCTGATTTTGTTGTTATGCCATATGTTCTTGTTGTTTCCTAGTGATCCGTGCCTCTTTTGAGGATGATCAGTAAGGATGTTTTATTAATATCATTGTGCTATATCCATCCATGTCTTTGTTTGCAATTATGGAGCACCCTAGCTTGAGTCAATCGAGATCTACTTTTGCTATAAAATGATCCTGGCAGATTGTTGACATGTTTAGCGATTTTGCCGAGGATGTTGCTATTGATCCGTGCATGCTATGATGTTGTTCTTGCCATGTCTAGCTTCTATGTCATGTCTTCTTGATGGGTGTATGCTTAGTTTGTCATGCCATGCTCTGTAGTGAGTGCATCGAGCTCGTAAACATGCCTACTCGTTAACTGTTTTGCATTCTCCAGTTTTTCGCTAAGTCTGAATCTGTTTATGTTTTTGCCATGTTCACATGCTTGCACTTGTATTTTCTGATCCCTTTTGGCTCAAGGTCACTAAGGGACTTTTGTTATATGCTTAGAGTAGCTTCATGCCATGCCTTGCTTTGCCATGTTATGTTCATGTAGCTTATAGTTATCGTGCTCTAAACATTGCTTCCTGATGATAAATTCCTGACATGCTGTTAATTTCACTAAGTCTGAAACCTGTTAGCATTTGCACTTTTGCCATGCTTGTTTGAGCCTGTTAATGAGTGAATTAGCCGTAGCTCAGTGTTCATCTTTTGTCAAGCATCGTGAGTGGATCCCTGCCATGTATTTTGTTGCCATGTTTGAGTGATGTAACATATTTATCTTGATGCATTTAGATGGCTACTTGCTGTTTATCGCAGATCGGTGTCATGTTTGTTTTGCTTGCCATTTCCTAACCGTGCATCCGATTCCAGTGATTTTTATATCGATTTCAACCGAAATCAACTCACCTTTCCAGTGGCACTATTGGATTCCCAAGTTGAGGCCAGGTTCAATCATTCCTTTCCAAATCATGCATATGCACCACATACCGCATCCCGCATATCATACCATGTTCATGTGTTGGTTGCTTACTATGTTGTGTGCTTCTTTCCGGTGTTGCTTCTTCGGGTTGGTTCCGATAACTTCGCGTTGTGAGGACCGGTTCGACTACGTCCGTTTGTCTTCTTCATGGACTCGTTCTTCTTCCTTATGGGATCTCAGGCAAGATGACCATACCCTCGAAATCACTTCTATCTTTGCTTGCTAGTTGCTCGCTCTTTTGATATGCCTATGCTGCGATACCTACCACTTGCTTATCATGCCTCCCATATTGTTAAACCAAGCCTCTAACCCACCTTGTCCTAGCAAACCGTTGTTTGTCTATGTTACCGCTTTGCTCAGCCCCTCTTATAGCATTGTTAGCTGCAGGTGAAGATTGGAGTTTGTTCCTTGTTAGAACATGGTTATTTTGTTGGGATATCACAATATCTCTTATTTAATTAAAGCATCTATGTACTTGGTAAAGGGTGGAAGGCTCGGCCTTATGCCTGGTGTTTTGTTCCACTCTTGCCGCCCTAGTTTTCGTCATATCGGTGTTATGTTCCCGGATTTTGCGTTCCTTACACGGTTGGATTATAATGGGAACCCCTTGACAGTTCGCCTTGAATAAAACTCCTCCAGCAAGGCCCAACATTGGTTTTACCATTTGCCACCTAGCCTTTTTCTTTCCCTTGGGTCGGCCGGCTCAAGGGTCATCTTTATTTAACCCCCTCGGGCCAGTGCTTCTCTAAGTGTTGGTCCAACCCAGAGCACCATGTGGGGCCGTCCCTTGGCAACTTGGGTTACGTTGGCTCCCGTATGCTTAGCTTATCTGGTGTGCCCTGAGAACGAGATATGTGCAGCTCCTATCAGGATTTGTCGGCACAGCGGGTGGTCTTGCTGGACTTGTTTTACCATTGTCGAGGATGTCTTGTAAACGGGATGCCGAGTCTGATCGGATTGTCTTGGGAGAAGGAATATCCTTCGTTGACTGTGAGAGCTTGTGATGGGCTAAGTTGGGACACCCCTGGAGGGTTTTGAACTTTTGAAAGCCGTGCCCGTGGTTATGGGCAGATGGGAATTTGTTAATGTCCGGTTGTAGAAAACCTGAAGTTGATCTTAATTAAAATACATCAACCGCGTGTGTAACCGTGATGGTCTCTTCTCGGCGGAGTCCGGGAAGTGAACACGGTGTTGGAGTTATGCTTGACGTAGGTCGTTCTAGGATCACTTCTTGATCATAGATTCTCGACTGTGCTTTGCCTTCTCTTCTCGCTCTCATTTGCGTATGTTAGCCACCAAATATGCTAGTCGCTTGTTGCAGCTCCACCTCATACCTTTTACCCTTCCTATAAGCTTAAATAGTCTTGATCGCGAGGGTGTGAGATTGCTGAGTCCCCATGACTCACAGATACTTCCAAAACCAGTTTGCAGGTGCCGATGAAACCGAGCAGGTGACGTAACCAAGCTCAAGGAGGAGCTCGATGAAGATCTCGTTCCTTATGTTGTTCCGTTTTCTAGTTGGTCAGTAGTGGAGCCCAGTTGGGGTCGATCGAGGATCTGTGTAGCATTTGGGTAGTCTTCTTTTATTTTGGTTCCGTAGTTGGACCTTGAGTGTATCTGGATGATGTAATGCTTTATTCATGTAATTGTGTGAAGTGGCGATTGTAAGCCAACTATGTATCTCTTTCCCTTATGTATTATATGGGTTGTGTGAAGATTACCTCACTTGCGACATTGCTTTCAATGCGGTTATGACTCTAAGTCGTGCTTCGACACGTGGGAGATATAGCCGCATCGAGTGCGTTACAGGAGTTCCATAGAGAGGGCCGGCCCCTCCACTCCTCCACTCCTTTATATACGTGGCCAGGGGCACCCCATAGACACAACAATTGATCTCTTGATCTCTTAGCCGTGTGCGGTGCCCCCCTTCACCATAATCCACCTCGATCATATCGTAGCGGTGCTTAGGCGAAGCCCTGTGTCGGTAGAACATCATCATCGTCACCATGCCGTTGTGCTGACGAAACTCTCTCTCAACACTCGTCTGGATTGGAGTTCGAGGGACGTCATCGAGTTGAACGTGTGCAGAACTCGGAGGTGCCGTGCGTTCGGTACTTGATCGGTCGGATCGTGAAGACGTATGACTACATCAACCGCGTTGTGCTAACGCTCCCGCTTTTGGTCTACGAGGGTACATGGACAACACTCTCCCCTCTCGTTGCTATGCATCACCATGATCTTGCGTGTGCGTAGGAATTTTTTGAAATTACTACGTTCCCCAACAGATTGCAGACTTATCATGTTGAAATTACTACATTTCGGGCTGCAACGTATCATGTTGTAGACTTTTCAGATGACGAGTAAGGAGCCTTAGGTCGTGGTCTTTCACTCAGTGATGCCGTTGGAGTTGATGGACTCACTTTATCTTCCAAGCCTTCCGCTGTTATCGTATTAGATGGCCTTAAGCCATATTTATTGTAATAAGTTCTCTTTTGAGATATTCGATGTAATAAGTGTGTGATTGCTACTCTATTATAAATCCTCAAGTACTGTGCGTGTCAGCATTACCGATCCAGGGATAACACTAATGCACAGAGATCAGACTGTTTGAGGTCTGGTCGCTACAAGATGGTATCAGAGCACACGCTGACTATAGGACACGACCACTAAGCTAAAGCCCTAGATCACTAGTCTCTTCTCATTTCTGACTTCTCTCTATTTTCTACTCTTTAGGATGGCGGATGCAAGGATCAAGTTCATGCAACCGGATGAAGACACCCCTTTTGGACGCCACTTGAAGGAGGTCACTAAGTACCTAAACATTGGAATACCAAGCTTCACCGGGACTTACAACGCTACCTTACCAGAAGAGGAGCGCTGGATGATTCAAGTTCAAGTTCAGGAAGGACATTCACGCCAGTCACTAAGCCCATAGAGTTTACTTTTGATGCACCAACCTGGAGTCTCGGAAAGAGTATGGCAGCTCACATTACCATGGGACACATTGGAGAAGTTTACCAAAAGGATCTCAAGGATACAATCTACCAGATATGTGGGCGCCGAGATGAGCAAAGGGAGATGATCAGCACCAGGAAGGATAGATCAATTGCCGCTTTCATCTAGGAGTTAAACCAACACATTTGTCGCCAGGAGAACTAGATGTGCGCAGGCATGATAGATCTGAAGAAGGCAATGACAAGAATCACGGAGCTGGAGGAAGAACTCAAGGCTACACACGAAGACTATGAGAAGGAAATCGTCTACTAGTGGAGAAGAATGACGATCTGGAAAGGAAGCTAGTAGTATTCATGGGAGACCCCGCGCCAGGAGGAGAAGACGATGAACCCAAGGAGATTCATTCTGAGGACTACATCATCATCAACGACACCGACTCAGATACCGATGATAGCGATGATGACTATGTTGATGAAGCTGGAGCGGATATCATGGAGTCTTCGACCGAACAATATTTCTAGTCGACCACCATATCAGTAGTAGTATTCCACCATGTAAATAGTATAGTCCAGGCACTTTGTAACGATAGTCCTAGACCGATTGTATGCCCTTTCTTAATTGATTGAGTGATATGATTGTGTTTGTCTCATGTGCATACGAGTAGTGTTTTCTCACTAGACCTCATTCTATTATATTCTCTTCCCTCTAAACCCTCAGATGCCTCCGAGACGTGACCCCGGATTTACCTTTCCACCGGAGCTCACTCAGTTGATCCATCTGCAGAATACCCTGATGCAGTTGTTAGTTCAGAACCAAGGCAACAACAACAACAATAACCCACCACCACCACCCCCAGTTGACAATTTAGCCCGTTTTCTGAGGTTGCAGCCACCGGTGTTTTCCAGTAGCACCGAGCCAATAGTGGAAGATGATTGGCTCCGTGGGATTGGAAAGGAGTTGACCACTGCAGGATACACAGATGCTGAGAGGGTGCGTTTTGCCACGCACCAATTGGATGGACCAGCAACCTCATGGTGGGAGAATTACACCGTCACCTATCCTATAGCCACTGTTACATGGGACCATTTCCAGCAGGCTTTTCGCACTGCCCATGTACCAGCAGGAGCTATGGCCATAAAGAAGCGTGAGTTTAGCAACTTACGCCAAGGAGGACGCGCCGTTAGCCAGTATGTGGATGACTTTAGCAAGCTAGCACGTTATGCCCCAGATGACGTTGCTACGGATGCAACTATAAGAAGGAGAAGTTTTTGGAAGGACTGAATGATGAGCTAAGCATGCAGTTGATGGTAGCAACCTTTAATAACTACCAACAGTTGGTAGATAGAGCTCTCATGATTGAAGGGAAGCAGCAGCAGATTGATAACCGCAAGAGGAAGTATGGACAAGGGAAGTATAATTCTGGAGCTCAGCAGAGACCCCATTTTACCCCGAACTCGGGAGGACTTGTTCATAACCATGGAGGCCACACTCACAATGGAGGAAGTTCTCACAACCATAATGGCTCCAAGAATGGTAATGCAGGAAGCAACGGACAGAACCGTTCCAACCCAGCAACGCCCGCCAAGAAAGATCTAAGCCATGTTACTTGCTACAAGTGCCAGAAGACCGAACATTATGCCAATGAATGTCCTGAAGCTAAGAACGGAAATGGCAATGGAAACTCTGGGAAGAAGCCCAACCCTTTCAACAAGGGACAAGTGAACCACGTTAACATGGAGGAGATTGAGGCCCAGCCAGATGCAGTAATAGGTAAGTTTTTGGTTAAGTCTTTTACTGCAGTCGTACTTTTCGATACTGGTGCATCGCATTCATACATATCAAGGGGATTTGTGGATAAGTATAAACTTCCCACCAAAGTTCTTAGTACACGTATGTTAGTGAGCTCGCCAGGAGCAGAGTATATGGCAAGCCAAGGATGTTTTCAGATACCGTTGGCCATAGGTAGGCACGTTTTCCCCTCAGATCTGATAATTTTGGAGTCACAAGGTTTGGATGTGATACTGGGTATGGATTGGCTATCGATGTATGGAGGAAACATCGATTGCGCTAGTAAGTCGATTTTGCTCACCACCCCAGAAGGAAGAAGGATCAAGTATGTATCCCAGCATGTGCCGAATAGAACTCAAGTAAATTCCTTATCAGGAGTTGTGCAGGAGGAAGTACCAGTGGTGAAGGATTTCTCGGATGTATTTCCAGAAGAGTTGTCAGGCATGCCACCGGATAGAGACATTGAGTTTTTTGATTGAGCTTTTGCCAGGCACAGGGCCAATATCTAAGAGACCATACAGAATGCCCGCAAAGGATTTGGAAGAAATTAAGAAGCAGATTAAGGAGTTACTGGATAAAAGATATATTATCCCAGGCTCGTCACCTTGGAGATCACCAGTACTTCTAGTGGAGAAGAAGGATGGATCGTTAAGGATGGTTGTTGATTATCGTGGATTGAATGAAGTAACAATCAAGAACAAGTACCCACTACCGATGATCAATGATTTATTTGATCAGCTGCAAGGAGCTAAGGTGTTTTCCAAGATCGATCTGCGATCTGGGTACCACCAGTTGAAGATTTGAGAGCAGGATATACCTAAGATAACTTTTACCACAAGATACGGGCTATATGAGTATACCGTTATGTCATTTGGCCTGACTAATGCACCTGCCTATTTCATGAACATGATGAACAAGGTGTTTATGGAGTTTTTGGATAAGTTCATTGTGGTGTTCATTGATGATATTCTGGTCTACTCGAAGAATGAAGAGGAGCATAAGGAGCATTTGCGTTTAGTACTTGGGAAGCTCAGAGAACATCAGCTATACGCCAAGTTCAGCAAGTGTGAGTTTTGGTTGAAGGAAGTTGGATTCCTTGGACATGTTATATCCGGAGAAGGAATAGCAGTAGACCCCACCAAGATTGTCACTGTGACAAATTGGGAGTCACCCACGTAAGTTGGAGAAATCCGGAGTTTTCTTGGACTCACAGGATACTACCGGAGATTCATTGAGAATTTCTCGAATATTGCAAAGCCTATGATGGAGTTGTTAAAGAAGGACACCAAGTTCAAATGGACTGAGGAATGTGAGGCTAGTTTTCAGGAATTGAAGAAACGTTTGGTTACATCACCAGTGTTGATTCTGCTAGATCAACGCAAAGATTATGAAGTGTATTGCGACGCTTCTCGTCGAGGACTTAGAGCAGTGATTATGAAGGAAGGAAGAGTTGTTTCATATGCCACACGACAACTTAAACCCCATGAGTTAAATTATGCCATGCATGATTTGGAGTTAGCAGCCGTAGTACATGCGTTGAAGACATGGAGACATTTTCTCATCGGAAACCATTGTGAGGTATACACGGATCACAAGAGTTTGAAGTGTATCTTCACGCAGAAGGAGTTGAATCTCAGGAAGAGGAGATGGTTGGAAATCATTAAGGATTATGATATGAGATTACATTATCATCCTAGAAAGGCTAACGTAGTAGCCAATGCGTTGAGCCGCAAGAGTCATGTTAATACACTCATGACAGGAGAGTTACCCAAGTAGTTAGCAGAAGACCTTCGTGAGCTATGTTTGGAGATAGTTCCGAGAGGTTATGTAACAGCATTGGAAATTCAGTCTACTTTGATGGATAAGATCAGAGAAGCTCAGAAGACGGACAAGGAGATTGCCGAAATAAAGGAAAGAATGAGTAAAGGAAAGGCTAAAGGATTTCGTGAGGATGAGCACGATACCTTATGGTTTGAGGACCGCGTATATGTTACAAATGATCAGGACATCAGGAAGTTGATTCTGCAAGAGGCCCATGATTCGCCATATTTTGTTCACCCAGGGAATACCAAGATGTATCTGGATTTGAAGGATAGTTTCTGGTGGACCGGAATGAAGAAGGATATTGCAGAGTATGTAGCAGTTTGTGATGTATGTCAGAGAGTGAAGGCAGAGCATCAGAAGCCAGCAGGATTGCTACAGCCATTGCTGATACCTGAATGGAAGTGGGATAAGTTAGGCATGGATTTTATCACGGGATTACCCATGACTCGTTCAGTCTATGACTCGATATGGGTTGTAGTCGATCGTTTGACGAAAGTAGCACATTTTATCCTAGTGAAGACCACTTACACCAGTCCTAATTGGCAAAGATATACATGACCAGGACCGTATGTCTGCATCGAGTACCAAGGACAATTGTATCAAATAGGGGAACCCAATTTACCTCAGAGTTTTGGAATCAGTTGCATGAAACTTTGGGAACCAGACTAGAGTTCAGTACGGCTTTTCACCCGCAGACGGATGGACAGACCGAGAGAGTCAATCAGATTCTGGCAGACATGTTGAGAGCTTATGCGCTAGATTATGGATCTAGTTGGGACGATAATTTTCCTTACGCAGAGTTCTCTTACAACAACAGTTACCAAGCCAGTTTGAAGATGGCCCCTTTCGAAGCATTGTACGGAAGGAGGTGCAGAACCCCGTTGTTGTGGGATGAAGTTGGAGACCGACAATTGTTTGGACCAGATTTGATTAAAGAATTGGAAGAGAAGGTTAAGTTGATTCGTGATAGACTCAAGGTAGCCCAATCCAGGCAGAAGAGCTATGCGGATTCTAAACGCAAGGAGACAGCTTACAAAGTTGGAGACAGAGTGTATCTTCGTGTATCACCAGTCCGAGGAGTTAAGGGAAAGTTAGCACCACGTTTTGTGGGACCATACAAAGTTTTGGAACGTATGGGCGAAGTTGCTTACAAACTGGAATTGCCCGAAGGATTGTTAGGAGTTCACGATGTGTTCCACATTTCTCAGTTGAAGAAGTGCCACGCAGAGATGGCTGATATTCCTCTGAGAGATATATAGTGCCGCTGGAAGCGATACAGTTGGATAGTGATTTGACATATGAGGAGAAACCAGTCAAGATACTTGAGTTTGCTAGCCGAGTCACACGCAGCAAAGTAATCAAGTTCTGCAAAGTTCAGTGGAGTCACCATACTGAAGATGAAGCCACCTGGGAGCGAGAGGAAGACCTACGGAAGGATCACCCACACCTATTTTCTAGCCAACCCTAATCTCGAGGGCGAGATTCATCTTAAGGGGGGTAGGTTTGTAACATCCCAAATTTTCAATTTGGAATGTTATACATTAGATCATCATTGCATAGCATATTTTATTGTATTTTGGCTAGATCCTAGAAATTCTACGCAACTCAAGGACCCACGGAGAGAGTTGGGGATTTCGTTATTTTCATATTTGAGTTTTTATCAAATTTTGAAAAGAGGATCGTTTGATTCTAATTATTTTATCTTCAAATATTTCTTCTATAAAAATAAAAGAGAGAGAGGATAAAATGACTTCCTCAAAATATAGAAATATTGGAGATTTAATATTAAAATCAAATAAGATTTTTATTTGGAGTTTTTTCGCTATTTTATTTGAATTAGGAAAATATGCGTTTTTCAAAATTGCATTTTAGGCCCAAATAAATGTTCACCTTGTCCGGACTATTTTTAGAGGACGGGGAAAATTTATTTCGGGATTTTTGGAGTCCGTTTAGTACTTCTTTTCTTTCTTTTTCTGCACGTCAGAATTATTTTAAAAAAGTCAAACCGACTCCGGGCCGTACCCGAGCGGGACTCCACCCGGGAGCCTTTATAAGCCGCCAACCCCGAGCCCACCGCAGCCCAAACCAGCCCCGTCGCCGCCCAAAACCCTTGCCCGCCCGATCCGCCGCCGCCACCCACGCTGCCTCGCCGGACCGCCGCCGGAGGTAGCCGCCGCCTCGGTTTACGTAAAAAAACCAATCGGTTTTTCTCTAAACCTAGATCCGTTTTTTTAGATTTCAGTTCGGTTTATTTTCTTGGTTTAGTTATTTAGTGAACGCCCGTTCACACGTTCGTTTTAACGAACATTTTTCACCGTTTAGCCGCAGATAGCGGACGTTCGTTTGTTAGCCTGTTCGTCAGTTTTTCTTTTTCTCGGATTTTCCGCGATTATTTTTGATTGTGATTTCTGATCTGATTTTCGTTTTAGTTTTAACTTTTCGATCGTTTATCGGAATTAGGCGATTCAAGCGCATAGAGTTTTGTCCCGAACCCTGTTTCTGTTTAACCAACTTGAACAAGTTTTTGCTACTGTAAAATTTGACCTTAGTCCAGATTAGTAAATGAAGCTTGTTTCTTTCGCCGTTTGAGTTTTGTTGCTTTGTTTGATTTGATTCTTTTTGCCAACCGGAGTTCTTAAGTTGAACTTTCTGGTTAGGTCTCTTATTTGAGTTTTACCCGTGCCCTTGCTTGATTGCTTATTGTATGCTTGTTTGATTGCGATAGAGTACCCGGAGTGTGAAGCGTGCTACATCGAGTCTCTAGGTTTCACGGATCATCAGCAAGGCAAGTAACACTTTGATCATACCTCTTTACTACCCAGTTTTATTGCATTAGATCAACCCTCAAACAATTGCATGGTTAGGATCTGAATAAATTGTGGGTTGGGAAGTAGATGATGTAGTACCTATTCACCTGTTTTATTATCAAACCTTGGGAGTTACCTCTACATTATGCTTATATTGCCATGCTATGCTCGTAGACATGGATTGGGTTTGAGAGTGCCCATGACAGTTGTGAGTTGTTAATTAATGGTTAACTTAAGGTGGCAACTTTAATACACATCTGGGTGGATTGAGGCACCTGGGGAAACCAGTGATTGCCTGTATTTTTTTGGAAATCCCAGGGTACCATGTGATTTTCCTATGGACCGCCACCCAGGCTCAAAGGGATCATAAAATTATTCATACTGGAAACTTCCATGTGCAGCCACATGCCATTATGGGCTCTGGCATAGTTGAGTAAGTTGTGGGAAACCTTTCCATGATGGGCTAGCAGATGTAGGGGATTGTAGGTGTACCGGCCTATCTATCGGTTAAGGGGACCTCTTCGGAAAGACTTTGTCTCGGTCATTCGTTTCTCAAACATTATGTAGTGCGAGAAATCCAATGGAGGAGATCGAGTCTTGTGGGGAAAAGTGCGCAAACCTCTGCAGAGTATACAAACTAATCATGGTTAGCCGTGTCCCCTGTTATGGACATCTTGAGTATCTAGTTTTTGGATTATCATGTGGATCTCATCACTCTTAATTATAAATTTTTGATTGGGTTGTTAATGATTACTTTTAATTGGGATTGAGAGGGGGTTTACCTTCTCAATGTTTTTCAACAAACTTTGTAGTTAAATAAAATATATTCCTTTTTAGTAGGGAAAAATTGGCTTTTCGCAAAACATATTAACCATACAGCCTCCACCAGCCATATATGCATGTAGTGATAGCTTTACATTGTTCATTACTCTCTTGTGTTACACTGCCAGCATATTCCATGTGCTGACCCATTTCGGGCTGCAACGTATCATGTTGCAGACTTTTCAGACGACGAGTAAGGAGCCCTAGGTCGTGGTCTTTCACTCAGTGATGCCGTTGGAGTTGATGGACTCACTTTATCTTCCAAGCCTTCCGCTGTTATCGTATTAGATGGCCTTAACCATATTTATTGTAATAAGTTCTCTTTTGAGATATTCGATGTAATAAGTGTGTGATTGCTACTCTGTTATAAATCCTCAAGTACTGTGCCTGTCTGCATTACCGATCCAGGAAT
The DNA here is from genome assembly GCF_002162155.2 of Triticum dicoccoides. Lineage (NCBI taxonomy): Eukaryota > Viridiplantae > Streptophyta > Magnoliopsida > Poales > Poaceae > Triticum > Triticum dicoccoides. The sequence continues at coordinate 277,586,030 of NC_041392.1, read as the reverse complement.
GACACTAATGCACAGAGATCAGACTGTTTGAGGTCTGGTTGCTACAGCAGGACAAACCACACAAGGTTTACTTTGACACATATCTATAACAGAAGTAATTATGTAAGGGCTTGTTTAAATTTGAGGATTCTAACAATGCAGGATTAGGAAATAGACAGGAATTGGATAGGAATGCACGTGCAAAATAGAGAATTTAAAAACACATGATTTCTGCCAATCTGGGTGTTTGGTTCACAAGAATTGGAAGATCATAGGATGCAAAGAAGCATGGTGAGATTAAGTCAAACCACAAGAAGTGTACAACCTCTTTGGCGAAGCCATGTCGATCTCAGCGTGATTGGGTTGGCCAGTGAGGATGCTCCATCTGAGTTTGCTGTCGAGGGAGGGGAAGAAGATCTTAGGCGTCTGGAGATGGAGCCTGAGGTACTGCTCTGCTGTGATGGAGGGTTTCGTTGTTGGAGCAGCTCCGGTGATTTGTAAGACGCTGAAGCAGGACAACAGAGACAACGTTAACCTGAGTGGAATTCTAATAGCATCTCCAATAGATGACATGAAATACATAACCACAAACTGCTAGATGTATACATCAGCCGCTCATCTCTGAACTTAATTGTCGAAACTGAATTTAACTATCAAAACTAAACTTAACTATTGAAACTGAATTTTGCTGTCGAAACTGAATTTTACTGTCGAAACTGAACGCACTAGAGGTGAGGCTACAAGTCAGTCGACTGACTTTTTCATCTCTGGTCAGTCGATTTTGTAGTCGTTGGATACGAAATCAAGGGCCTGCAGTTCATCTTCAACCTCCACCCCCTGAGCCGCCAGCCACCACCGGCCAAACAGCCGCCCCCCGCTGCCCACGGCCGGCGGTGCGCCGCCCCGAAAACACTCCCCACCGTCGGTCTGCCGCCGCCCCAGCCATCCCTGT